>NC_132879.1:32721924-32961924 GCF_030463535.1 Salminus brasiliensis
GGGCAACGATATTCATCTGCGGCAGTCAGAAGTAAGTAAGGATAACATTAAAGAGGGGGTTAAACTGGTCCAGACAATGTCTGATGTGGTCATTTGCTCTGGCCTTATCCCAATGAGGCGCGGCTCTGAGTCTTACAGCCGACTCACAGCGCTAAATCACTGGATGTTCAAGTGGTGTTCGGAAAATCATGTGGGCTTCATAGATAACTGGTTAAAGTTCGAGGACAAGTCTGTTTTTTTAGGTAGGGATGGCGTTCACCCCACACGGGAGGGTGCTGCCCTACTTTCGTGCAGCATAGCTCATAGTCTGCTAGTTAGTCGCTAGAGTCGTGTAAAAGGCTGCTGACAATCCAGAGCCTGGACCAGGCCGCAGACAGACTGGCTAAACCGACTGCTTTAAGGCGTCACCCAGGTTTTACCGCATTGAGACTGTGTCTGTGTCCCGAATTAAACCCAAACATAGAATATCTAAATCAGCTCGTTTTAATAATTTAATTAGTGTTAAATTCTCACATTCAAACAATAACAGCACCACCTCAAACCTAAAGCTCGGTCTACTTAATATTAGATCATTAACCTCGTTGTAAATGAAATTATATTTGATCAGAAATTAGATATTTTCTGCCTTACTGAATCCTGGATTAGACCTGATCAATATTTAGCACTAAATGAAGCCACCACCGCAGGTTATAAACATGTACATAGCCCTAGATTATCAGGCAGAGGAGGTGAAGTATGCATACACTTGATATTATTCAAAAACACTGTATCACCTTCACTTCTTTTGAGATCCTCTATATTAATATAGAGGCGTTTATAATAAGGCGTTTGCATGGATCATAGATTCTGTCTGCATGATACAAGACGTGACTGAACCCACACATTACTGTAATCATACCCTAGATTTAGTCCTGACCCTGGGTGTTAGCACTGATCATCTAAATATTCTACCTCAAAGCTCAGTAATATCAGACAATTATCTAATCTCCTATGATCTACACCTTATGTAATATGTTAATTAGTACCCTTGCCTGTCATGACTGGCTAGGTCTTGACTATGAGGGTGAAAACTCACAGGGGATGGCTCGATGCGAGAGTGTTATATTAACAAATAAACACAAGTAGTAAACAAGGGTAAACACAAGAAGAAGCAGCAATATTACAGGGACAAAGCATAAACTGAAATATAACCATGACAAAGAAACACCCGAGGCTGGCGAGTATCCTGGAGCTAGGATAGCGTGCGGGGAATGAGTAGGAAGAGTTACGCTAACCAATACCTATAGGCAGTGCCTGGGGAAACTAGGAATAACCAAAACTGCGCTCGTCAGGCGCTACTTACGTGACTTGAGAGCTGAGAGAACCCAAAAGGCAAGGCAAAACTGACTTGGTAACGAGGCTCGCCCATGAACGGTACAACTAACGTGAACCTGGATAGAGAGGGAGCCTCTCTGACGACCTCGTGGATAATAGGACCGTGAACTTGAACCTTGACGCCCTTGGTTAGTTTGGCTACGTCTATGCAAACAGCAACATGAATACATTCGCTACCTTGACTGTGTTCAGTAAGTTCAATGAGTTCACAACGCTAACTAAGCTAAATTCTCGGCAAAGGGCAGCTAGCGCTAGCCCCTTAAATACCTCAGCCCCAGGTGAAACGTATTAACCAAACAATGAACATGAATAAAACACATGTGACAACAACCAAACCGTGAAATTAGACATGAACATGAATATCAACATAAGAGTGCGTGAAACGTGACGGGCACGGCGACGCAGGCCTGACATCGCCACTGTCTAAAACATGCAATAACCCAAATGGCTGCTGTACAGTTTACTGAAAACCCTGACCTTAGCTTACACTCCATCAGACCAAACAGAGCTAGATAGATTAACAAACGGTCTAGAAAACACCCTTTGATCAACCTTAGACAAAAGTGGTACTGCTTCAGTCTAAAATGACTAGGTAAAAAAGGCTCGCACCGTGGTACAGTGATCAAACTCATACCTTAAAACAAACAGTATGGAAACTAGAGCGTAAATGGTGGACGACCACTAGAGGTGTTCCACTCTGACTAAGGACAGCTTTAGTCAATATAGAAAAGTACTCATTAAAGCTCGCTCAGCATGTTTGGCCTCGCTGATCGAGAATAACAAAAACAATCCCAGAGTACTTTTTAGTGAGATCTCTAAACTTACTCAAAGCCAGGCAGATCCTCAACCCCAGATTCTAATTTCTTTAACCAGTAATGTTTTATGGACTATTTTACCCAAAACGCTTAAATTAGCAGCCACAAAACTTATAATCAAGAAACCAAATCTTGATCTTAGTGTATTGTCTAATTACAGACCCATCTCCAACTTAACATTTATATCCAAGATATTAGAAAAAGCTGTGGCCCAACAACTCTGCTTATACCCGAGTAAAAATGACATGTATGAGAAAATCCAATCTGGACTCAGACCCAATCATAGCACAGAGACAGCCTTAGTGACGATTACAAACAATCTCCTTCTTGCCTCTGATCGAGGCTACGTATCTTTATTAGCCTTACTCGACCTCAGTGCAGCCTTCGGTACAATAGTAAAGACATGTGGAAATATGTGACTGATTTTACTGACTGCAGTGATTCATGTCCTAAAGTAACTAGACACCCTTTCTTCTGAATAAATTCAGCTGCTTTACGGCATCTGACACGGTATTATATCCATAGAAATGACTGACCAATAGAACAGGACATTCTACAGAAACTTTGTGGTGACAGACCCGGTTTCTAAATCTAGTCTCAGATCAAACAGATCTGACACTAAACTTTAGTATGAGTGAGGCCTTCATTCATCAGACCTGGCTGTATTCAATCAGCTCAGTCTCATCACTGCAATTTGCTCCATGTGTTGCTGAGGTAACTGAAGGGGCATAGCACTGTACGCAGCACTGTGTCCATACAGTCCTATACAGCCAATGAAGAGACTGACCTCAGTGACCCGAGTCCTCCTCCATTGTGAGGTCATGTCAATGACATCACAGAGCCTATAAAAAGGCAGGTTCCCCCTCACTGGCTCAGTTCGGATTCAGCAGTTCGGGAGATGCTTCATTCCTGCGTTGACACTTACACCATTTAGCTGATTTAGCTGATTTTGTCTAGAACCATCTTATCTAGAACCATAAAGAGGTTCTACATTTGCTTGGAATATACAGGGAACAGTCCTTACAACCTTCTTAACCTTCTGACTTTTATTTCCTCTTTCCATCTACAGGGGAAAATGCAAACCAAAGAAGTCCTGAGGAGTTTGGGCTACGAGGTGGTGGATTTCATTGGTAAAGGGAGTTACGGTGAGGTTAAGCTGGCCACATCTCAAAGGCACTCCAACCATGTGGCCATCAAAATAATGCACCGCAGGCTGGCATCACATCTTTTTGTATCTAAACTTCTGCCCCGGGAACTGGCCATTCTGAAAAGAGTAAAGCACCCTCACATTGTTCAGGTGCATGAAATTTTTGAGATGCCAAACGGACAGGTGTTTATTGTGATGGAGGCTGCCGCAATGGATCTTCAACAGAAGATCTGGGAGCTCGGCCGCATTCCCATTGGCCAAGCAAAAATGTGGTTCTCACAGCTGCTCAGCGCTGTGGCCTATCTACATCAGCAGAACATTGTCCATCGTGATCTTAAATGTAAAAACGTTCTGCTGACTGCTAACGACCAAGTCAAATTAACCGACTTTGGTTTAGGCCGTTTTTCAAGGGGCTTTCCTGACTTAAGCAAGACCTATTATTGCACTCCCGAGTATGGTGCACCTGAGGTGCTTTTGGAAAAACCCTATGATCCAAAAAAAAGTGACGTGTGGAGTCTAGGTATTATCTTTTACTCCATGGTCACCGGATCCACACCCTTCAAAGTTAACAGTTTGAAGAGTCTCCTACGTGTCCAGCGAGAACCCTTGGTGTTCCCACGTAGGATCACAGTGGAGGAGCCCTGTCGGGCCTTCATATCTTATATGCTGCAGTACGACCCCTCCACTCGGCCGTCTGTGACAGAGGTGGCACAGCACCCTTGGCTGCAGCCGAGGCAGGAACGGTAAGTAAACCACTGTGCAGGTACACATACATGAAGAACATTTTGAATGGGTCACTCAAAGTAAAGAGCTGTTTTGCAAATAGGTAACATACAGTATTAGTTCACTAACGATAAGTACACTAACACATTGCTTCTGTACTGTCTCCAGGGTTATTGGCAGGTTTGTGGTGGTGCCCGTTGAGGTTCTGTGTCCAGACGTCAACCCACTTGAAACGTCAGAGGAAGAGTCTCAGTCTTCCTTCTCTTTGAACAGTAACATAGACAGTATATCCTCTTCTGCCTCTGAAAATGGGCTGGTGTTTTTCAGCACTCCTCAGTCGACAGAGGAAGAGTCTCCGTCTTCTTCTTTAAGCAGAGACGTAGACGTTCTCTCAACTCATGGTGTCAGATGCGAGACTCTGATGCCTGAACAGAAAGACAAAAGTAGTGGAGCTGGTGCAAGTCTGACTTGCCAAAGGGTAGAGGCTGTGGAGGAGCACTATGGCTGCGTTAGCTGTAGTCCTGTTTGTGCTGCTATTAAAAGGGCAGCTAATGCTTATGTCAAGGCACCAATTCTCAGAGCCTCCCGGTCACTCCGACGGAGGATGAGGAAGTTATTCAGAGTTGACTCTGTGGTCCATGACACCACCTCTATTTCCCAGCAGAGTGCTCCTCATTCTGCTTCCCCTTCAGAAGCTCCTGCTTGTTTGTGTTCTGAGCAGAGACTCAAGGATGTGACTGTAGATGTCCCTCTCCATGGGCTAGTGGTGGAGACAGCACCTGTTCTCCCACAGCCCACAGTATGGAAAGGAACCAGGAGTCTGAGGTTCCCTAAATTTAAGGTATGTTAGGCAAGTGTTGAGCGATCGTCACAGCCTCAGATTTTATACTTTAAATATTTGCTAGAAATGTTTCAGTTGATTCATATATGTCATTTTGTCTCCCCAACAGATCCTGAAGAAGACGAAGATGATTCACCCATTGTAGACATCTAGCACGGCCCTGGTGATGACATACTACCTTTACACAATTTATTGGTCATTTATACGTTGTTCTGACCAGAGGAGGATGGGTCCCTCTATTGAGTCTTGGTTCCTCCCAAGGTTTCTTCCTCCAGCTCTGAGGGAGTTTTTCCTTGCCACTGTCGCCTTTGGCTTGCTCACTTGGGGTTTATGTTGTATTTATTTATTTTTATTTGTCCCATTTTCGGATTTCTGTAAAGCTGCGTTGCACCATCAGGTTGTAAAAAGCGACATACACATCATTTGGAGTTGACTTGTTATGTAAGGGGTAGGAGGGACACTGTCTAAACTGATTGAGATGCCTCTGTAATGTTGCATGGACCTCAGGAACAGTGCCTCTGGACTGGCAATCCAAGGTTGTGGTCCTCATTAAGAAAGTGAACCAGAGAGTGTGTGGAAACTTTTGAAGCATCACACCTCGGTTTCCCTCTAGAAAGTTTATGCCAGGGTAGTGCAAAGATGAGACTCAGAAGGAGAAATGCAGATTCTGTCCTGACCATGAAATTTTGGACCAGCTCTTCACTCTCTTTTGGATAGTTGAGGAGACATGGGAGTTCAGCAGTCCTGTCTACATGTTTTGTGGACTTGAAGGCTCATGACCATGTTCTCTGAGACATCTTGTGAGAAGTGCTCTAGGTGCATGGGATGCAAGGGTCGGTGATGCGAGCTGTGCAGTCCTTGTACTCACTGAGTCAGAGCTGTGTCCATATTTTCAGCACTAAGTAAAGCTTGTTGAGTGTTGCCGTTGGTCTTTGTCAGGGCTGTGCCATGTGTCTGCTCCTGTTTGTGATATTCATAGACGGGACAGCACGGCGTAGCCAGGGGCAGGATGGTCTACGGGGGCCTTCAACGCACACTTGACTAGTTTGTAGCCAAGTGTATAGCAGTTGGTATGAGAATCAGCACCTTCAAGTCTGAGGCCACAGTGGTATCCCACTCACCTTTCATGACCCAGGACTTGCTAGAGGGATTGTATCTTATAGTATCTTATCTTAAGAATGAAATAGGGGTGCGAATCTCTCTGTGTCAGGTGATTTGATTCAATTCTGATTTTTGAGGTCACGATTCAATTCAGAAACAATCTTTGATTCAGGAACCATTTTTAAATTCAAATGGTCTTTAAATTTGATTTAAATTAAGTGATTGATGAAGATGAAACGACATTGTTGTCATGGTGGGTCAGGCCAGACACAGAGGGATGAACACTCACAGAGATGGGTGTAATGCAAGTACTTTAATAACACAATAGAAAATCATACAAAGAGCAAACCAAAGCAAACAAAGCAGCAACTAACGGGAATAAACAGGAAAACAACGTAAACTCGACAAACTAGAGGGCGAACACAAAGCACACCTGAGACCAGGGGACTCTGGGAGCTAAGCTAGATGAGCAGGGCAGGGAACAGAGGGAACCAGCCGCAGAACCAAAAACGGCTAGGCCGACCAAACCTGGCAACGCAGCGTGGAAAAGGGTCGCCTAGCTGGAGCGAGGGTCGTGGGTATAAGGTGGGAGTGAGCGAAAGCATCTCGCTAAACACATGAACATGAAACACGACACTGAACCGACACAATGAACCAAACATGAACCAAACACACATGAACGTAACTGAACCAGAACCGAGTCACTGAATAGATACAAGAACAGAAACATAACAAAAAGTCCTTAAGTGGGCGGCGGCTCGGAATCGCTGCATTCTTGCAAGTAGAAAATGGAGCATTTTACTTTCTTATTTTGAAGTTTACTTTAGTCTGTTTATGTTCAAAACGGAAAATAAAAAATGTAGTTAATTATGTATTTCAGTGTATTGTGGTTATTCATGTGTGTGTGTGTGTGTGTATATAGCAAGAATATGTTCTTTGTTTAAACTCTGTCACTGATAAAGTGGAGATATACATTTTTTGCATTATAAATACAAAATTATTTTATATATATCACATATATCAACATTGTGAACCTAACCATACAGCTGTAGCCTATATGACATGGCTATGTAAAAGTGCTGTGTGGTTTTGCAGAATTCATGTGTCAATGGAATGGGGGGCCAGAAAATATGGTTTCAGAATCAGAATCAGAAATACTTTATTAATACTAGTAGTAAAACTGCAGTTGCTTTAGTTGCAGCTGTTTGTGTAAGAATACTCTATAAAGTGTAAAACAAAAATAGAAGAAAGGTTTATAAATTATAAGATTAAATGGTTTTTAGAGTATGAATATAGTTTTATGAATAAGTGGCAAAGTGACAATAACTGTGATAATAAATATGGAACAGTCCACCCAGAGCATTAGGCCAAATGGTGTTAAATGCACTGGAGAAATCAAAAAACATGATCCTTACAGTGCTGGCTGGATTATAGCATCCTCAACTCCCAGACAGGACTGTGCTGGAGCTCATCCAGGACTAGCTTCTCCATGGTCTTCATGATGTGTGACGTCAGTGCCACTGGCCTGTACTCCTAATGTCACTGGGTCACGGCATCTTCTGGACAGGAACAATGCAGTACGTTTTCCACATCCACGGGACATAGTGCAGTACTCCGCAAAGCTGTGTGGCACAGGCCTAGCATAAGGCTTTGGCACAGGCCCCTAGGATGGACCCCATCTGGGAGAACAGAGAACACAAACATGAGTAAGAGAGTAAGCTAATCCAGAGTCTCGTGGAGAAGCCTTAATATCCTAATTTCGAATGTGAGGCATTAACTAAGTTACGTTCTCAAATGACTCACCTAAATACATTTGAACATGCAATGATAGATTCTCAACTTCACACAGAGCTTACGTTTACTTGCTATGTTCTTTTGTATTACTCACTGAGATTGGGTAATGAATATATGGTCTCTTATTACCGAAAGGAAAGGAAACTTTTCTTTTCTCGACAAAAGAACAGCCGTCTTCATTTGATCAAACAGACACGAGCTAGAAATTACACCAAAAAGAACAATGTGACGTGAAACACTTGAGGACAAACATCAGTTACATGAGTCTGTTTGCTTCACTATATGTGTGTGTGTGTGTGTGTGTTATAGGGTCACTCCAGACAAAGTGCCTCCAGAGGGAGATGAGAGTTGTGTTGTTAGACGGGGAGTAGAGTGTCTGGGTTGATTCACAAGTACCCCAAGACGTTTTAAGGATCTTGGTCCGAGGTACTCTCCTAAAACTACATGCCATGGCTTTACTAGAATTTGACTAATTGTGTTTTCTTGCTGCTTCTTTCTTAAAATGTTCTTCTACAATAATAGTATGTTCCTTCCAAAAAGGAAAACACATTCAACCCTAAATCAAAGCCTTATGCTAGGTAGCCTGTATAACTCATTTAAAGCTGGTGAGGAATCTCAAGAATGAGTATTAGAGCTAGAAGTCCTGATCCTGAAGTAGGAAACACTCCTGAACACCTGCACAGTTTAAACTCATGCAAATAACCAGAGCTGAATTCACTGATATTTGGACTACACTCACTTCAACCAGAAATCAGCTCTGTGAGCAACACTTGTGAGATGAACAACTCATAGCAGGTACCCCCATCTTTTTAGTCTTTTCCCCCACCCACGCTGCAGGCCTGTTAGGATGCTTGTGAACGTTGGGGCCTTGAACCAGTAAACAGCACTGGCCGCTTCGCCCCGTGTGGAGCAAAATAAAAGAAAATAAAAGGGTAGCGCTAAAATAGCTTCATCAAATGTGAGGCTTGAGTCGTTTCTGGCTCCTTCTCATCCCCTGCCCACTCTTCCACTCTCTGTCTCTCTCTAGCCTCAGCTCCTGCTAACTGTGCTATGGGGTTGTGTATCCCACTCTCTCCAGGAGAAAGTCAAACTCTCAGTTCCAGCCACTCCGACTACAACAGGTCATCCACAGTACAGCGACAGTCCCTTACTGGTAGCTGACAGTGAACCTGCACCCCAAGCTCGTCTGGCTTCTCCAACCAAACTGAGACCCAGGCTAGCACGGCTGCTCTGCACTCTGAGCTCACTAACTATCAGACTGAAAGTTAGGATGGTTACTCAAACATACTCTGCTAAATCTGTTAGTAAACGGCATTAAAAGATCTAACAGACACTTCTTGTAAGTAAGAACAGTGTATTTTACTCCAGAATCCTCAGAGCAAAACTATTTTCCTGCTGTACTTCTGCAGTTTTTCAGCCCTCTCTCCCTGGAGCCCCGCCCCTCTCTCTCAGGAACCAATTGAATACACTGAAAGCACGGGATTCTGCTAAACTATCCAATTAGAAAGAAGATACAGGAAAACTGACAGATCCACATAACGTTGTAGTGCACTGAGCACATGTTCACCCTGTTCATTTCAACCAAACTCTGGAGCTTCTTTTTTCTCCTTTTTTCAATGATAGACTTCCTTTAACCATTACATGAACGTACAGACTATTAAAACATTAGTTTCCTCACCTTTGCCAACTATATTTTACAAAAGAACCACAAAGATTTTAACACTATTGCTGAATGAAACAATAAAAAATAATAATTTCACAAAAAATATTAGTTATTTTTATTTACCTTTTTTCTTTGTGCTGTTTACAACATGCCACGGTTTTTAAGTGCTTCATATTTTACTAATTGTGTTTTCTTGCTGCAATTTTCTTAAAATGTTCTTGTACAATAGTAGTATGTTGGTATAACGCAATTCGGAAAGTAATTCAGAAAGTAATTGTGATAAACTGGTTACGACTCTTGAAATCTTCAGTAAAGTCGATGTACATACAGTGAGTCCAAGAAGTATTTGATCCCTTGCTGATTTTCTTCGTTGGCCCACTAATAAAGACATGATCATTCTATACTTTTAATGGTAGATGTATTCTTACATGGAGAGACAGAATATTAAAAAGAAAATCCAGAAAATAAATCTAAGGAATATATATTAATTGATTTGTATTTCATGGAGTGAAATAAGTATTTGATCCCTTAGTATTCATTAGCAGTTCTGGCTTTTACAGACCAGTTAGACACTCCCAATCAACTTGTTACCTGACCTGAAGCCACCTGTTCTCACTAATCACTTGTGTGAAAAACACCTGTCCACAGAATCAGACAGATCACACAGATTTCAAGTCTCCAACATGGGTAAAACCAAAGAGCTGTCACAGGACCTCAGAGTCAGAATTGTTGACCTTCACAAAGCTGGAATGGGCTACAAAAAGATTAGTAAGGTGTTGGATGTGAAAGTAACAACTATTGGTGCAATTATCAGAAAGTTTAAAGAGTATAACATGACAATCAACAGACCTCGGCCCGGTGCTCCAAAGAAGATTTCGCCTCGTGGGGTGGCAATGATGCTGAGAACAGTCAGAAATCGTCCTGCAACCACTCGGCAGGAGTTAGCAAATGACCTGAAGGCAGCTGGGACCACAGTTTGCAAGGAAACAATTGGCAACACTTTGCGCAACAATGGATTCACATCCTGCAGTGCCCGAAAGGTACCCCTGCTGAAGAGAGCACATGTGGAGGCGCGCCTCAAGTATGCCAATGATCATTTGAAAGATGAACCAAGTTATTGGGAGAAGGTTTTGTGGTCAGACGAGACCAAAATTGAACTTTTTGGCCTCAACTCCACCCGCCATGTGTGGAGGAAGAAAAATGCTGCCTATGACCCCAAGAACACTGTGCCCACCGTCAAGCATGGAGGTGGAAGCATAATGTTTTGGGGGTGTTTCTCTGCCAAGGGTACAGGGCTACTTCACCGCATCACTGGGAAGATGGATGGAGCCATGTACCGCACAATCCTGAGGGACAACCTCCTCCCCTCTGCCAGGGATCTGAAAATGGGCCGTGGTTGGGTCTTCCAACATGATAACGACCCTAAACATACAGCAAAGGCAACAAAGGATTGGCTCAAGAAAAATCACATTAAGGTCATGGAGTGGCCCAGCCAGTCGCCAGACCTCAATCCGATCGAAAATCTATGGAGGGAGCTGAAGGTCAGAGTTGCCAAGCGACAGCCCACCAACCTTCATGATTTAGAGAGGATCTGCAAAGAAGAGTGGGCCAAAATTCCCCCTGGTGTGTGTGCTAAACTTGTGGTTAACTACAACAAACGTCTCACCGCTGTGCTTGCAAACAAAGGCTTTGCCACTAAGTATTGAGTGTGTTTGGCAAGAGGGATCAAATACTTATTTTCCTCATTGAAATACAAATTAATTAAAATATATTCTTTAAAATTATATTCTGGATTTTTGTCTTGATATTCTGTCTCTCCATGTTAGAATATATCTACCATTAAAAGTGCAGAAGGATAGTGTCTTTATTAGTGGGCAAACAAAGAAAATCAGCAAGGGATCAAATACTTCTTGGACTCACTGTATATAGTTCTGAGAAGGTCTTGTTGCGATCACAGCTCTAAGTCCATGATCAGCATGCTCGTGGATGAGGAAAGGATCACACAGAGAGCTGTCCGTGTTAAGTAGAAAAGGTTTATTACAATATTCTGCAGAATACGGAGATCACACAGCACACGGAAAATGCCCACAGTAATCTGATGTTCGTACAAAAGTTGTTCCCTTTTATAGTTCTCTATAGGGAGTCTCTTTTGTTCAGATAAACATGTTTTTCTGCACGTCTCCCAAGCTGGTATAGTTACATCCCAACTGTATCTTCCCAATGTATCTTCTACTAGAACACTCTGTACTTGAACCTCTTGTCCTGTGGATTTTGATTAGAATATACGCAGTCACTGCCTTGGTTACTTTGATTACACACGGCAAGCTAAATTATTGTTCGTACCCCCGATGATGAACATAATCACAAAATGATACATAACACAAAATGATCAACATAACCACATTATATGTCATAATTCTCACAATTCCCCCTTTTGATCTCTTCACAGAGATCAACCTAAGGCCCCACGAACATCACCCACTAGGTGAGGTGTGTGAGCGAAAACCTCTCCGGCAGATCCCTTCTGGCCCTCGGCCTTATCACTTAAGAGAGGAAATTCTCACACGGCTATCCTGCCCCGATCAGCCACCATAAGGCACCTCACTGGGTTATGTTTTACCCATAGGTTATTTCCTCCTGATCACAGTCATCGTGGTTCACTACCCCTGTTAACAATGGCATCATATAAGGTGGTGGTTGTTTGCTCTCGATTGTTGTGGTGATTAGTCTAAGAACCAAGGACCTAATACATGGAATACAACAACAGCCACACGTGACCAGTATGGCCACAAACACCGCAATCGACATGAATAATGACATAAAAAAGGTTTTCCATTTACCAAAAGTGGAGTTCAACCAGTCTTCTAATTCATTGTCAATACCCGAATGCTCATGCATAGTATCAGATAGGGTTCTCAGCCCGTCAAGTGCCCTGGCCACGGAACCATCTGGAGCAGTATTGTTAGGAATATACATGGATCAACAGCTTTGCCTGCTGATCTCCGAGGTTTCAAGACAACTGTGTCCTCTCTAACCACGTCAAATATTGTTATTACTGCCACCAGAGATGCCGCGGCCAAGACACCTAGGACTTTCCAGTTCCTATATAGCCACATATTGATTATATTTTACACAAAACAGCAAGCTAAACCTCCTATGGTAGCACGCTTTATCTGTCCGTTTTAATCCTGAGGCAGGTTTACCCCCCAGGAAGCTTACAACCTTCTTTCCCTGCCGTGCTACCTCCTTCTTACGCGATGAAGCTAAATGATACCTTTTCTCACACTCTGCTCGATCCTGTAGCCCCCAAATGATATAAACTCCAAGCAAAAATTATAACACACAACCAACAAATAATACAAACAGTCAAATGGCAGGTTGTCATCTGTGCTCCGGTCTCATGATGATTTGTTCAATTCAGGGTTTTGGGTGGACTACCTCCCCCTTTTTGCCACCAGGGGATTATTCTGCCCCTTGTTGAGTGGTGGGCTTAGCCGTTGTCAGATCCTTCTGGATGTCTCGTAGCGTCCTCGTAGGTAGGTCTGCCACCGCACACTGAGTCCAGTGGTACCACGTGTCGCCTTTTCCTTTCAGACGAACCGCATGAGTTGTCCTCTCCGTCACTTGATATGGCCCGGTCCACCGTGGCTCCGACCACTTGCGCTTGAACACCCTCAGTCTCACCCAGTCGGCTGTTGGTTTCGCCGAGGTTTCAGTTCCTGACTCTGCCTGTTTCGTTCGTTCTCTGTTTTTCCCGTTTCAACATTTCCACCACCATATTACTCCACTTACTCTTTCTTCTACCTTTCTTTTTAACTTCCGGTTTTGCACAATGATACTCTAGCGTGTTTTCTAACTGTAAACTTAACATTGCCCACTCTCTGTTATCCCCCTCATTTCTACCCCATTATGTCTCTATATTTATTATTTTTCTGAAATTACTCGTACTTCCGTTTAACAACTATCCAAACATATACCTTAGATAAGTCTTATGACTTAACAGAATTTAGGGAATCTTGTTCCCAGGGACTCCAACCCAAGTAGCGAATTTAGGGAATCTTGTTCCCAGGGACTCCAACCCAAGTAGCGAATTTAGGGAATCTTGTTCCCAGGGACTCCAACCCAAGTAGCGAATTTAGGGGACCTCACCCCCAGGGACTCCAACCCAGTTTACCGTCACGCCGGACGCACTGACACCTCGTCAGGTGTTCAGGGGGGCCAACCACGAACCCAAGAACCACACTCTTTGTGGCTTTTTCTTTTCCTTACTCTTATTTACCTTTTATACTCTCAATTTACAAACCCCCTTT
Source organism: Salminus brasiliensis (assembly GCF_030463535.1). Classification (NCBI taxonomy): domain Eukaryota; kingdom Metazoa; phylum Chordata; class Actinopteri; order Characiformes; family Bryconidae; genus Salminus; species Salminus brasiliensis. Next base: position 32,735,693 of record NC_132879.1, read on the forward strand.
GGTTAATCAACAGAGACGGATCTAATTTAGATTTTGTAGTCAAATATGCAGATTTTATTAAAAAGGTTCTGCTTACCTTTTAATCGGGGCCCCGTCCGTCCCTAGGGATCAACCTGGAAGTCTGTTCGCCAATTCTCAGGTCTCTGTCGTCCTTTTCCTCATCACGTCGGGGTCACCAAAATTGTCGCGATCACAGCTCTAAGTCCATGATCAGCATGCTCGTGGATGAGGAAAGGATCACACAGAGAGCTGTCCGTGTTAAGTAGAAAAGGTTTATTACAATATTCTGCAGAATACGGAGATCACACAGCACACGGAAAATGCCCACAGTAATCTGATGTTCGTACAAAAGTTGTTCCCTTTTATAGTTCTCTATAGGGAGTCTCTTTTGTTCAGATAAACATGTTTTTCTGCACGTCTCCCAAGCTGGTATAGTTACACCCCAACTGTATCTTCCCAATGTATCTTCTACTAGAACACTCTGTACTTGAACCTCTTGTCCTGTGGATTTTGATTAGAATATACGCAGTCACTGCCTTGGTTACTTTGATTACACACGGCAAGCTAAATTATTGTTCGTACCCCCGATGATGAACATAATCACAAAATGATACCTAACACAAAATGATCAACATAACCACATTATATGTCATAATTCTCACAGTCTGTATTATTTTGCAGAGGCAGTATCATAGCTTGTGAGTTTAATCTGAGGTGTGATCATTGCTTGTTGAAAACTTTACCCACTATCCGACCAGGATGATTTGAAATATAGTCAACTATGGCCATTTTTTGTTAGTGTTAGTTAAGAATAAGCTTGAATGTTTTTTTCAGTGCTTTTTGTTGTAGTCAGTTTGGTTTTAGATTGTGTGGGTATTAAGTTTACGTTCAGCTTTTTTCCACTTTCTAGCACTTATTTTTATATCTGTTTAGTCATTTACTGCATCATATGCTTACTAACTGCTTTTCCATTGTGTTTACAGTCTATTCCCACAGGTATATCAACAAACTAAACAAAAAGCCCAGTAGCAGTTTACCCCTACAACCAGCTTTATTTCAGTGCCCAAATCAACTGCAAGCGGGAAGTCCCTGCTTTTTATGGCTGCTGCTGCTTTTTGACTGTATGAAGTGTGGCATGTTTAGTCTAGAGCCTTTTTCCACCGCTAGTGATAATGATCGTGTTTTTACTGAATGTGAGCTAGTTCACTCTTTGGTGGTTAAAGTGGAGCAGTTAGAGGTGAGCATCACGGCTTTACTAAAGGATAGAGAGCCAGAGTCACTGACAGCAGCCCCGGATGCTTTAGGGAGAGCTAGCACCCCCCTCCACTCCGGAGTTAGCTAAGCTAAGGCTAATGCTAGCGCTAAGACCAAAGCTAGCCCACCAGAACACCAAACAGGTTTACCCCTCAGTGAAACACCCGCTGAGGAGCCTGTTCAGCGTACTCTGCTCAGAGGAGACTCTGTTATCTGACACGTGAAGATAGCTCGTCCTTTAGAGGCTCCAGCAGAACCGTTAGCTGTTTACCAGGAGCCAGAGCGCCGGACATTAGCGCCCACCTTAAGCAGGTAGCTAACAGGAGATATTCGAGGGTAGTTATTCATGTAGGGGCAACGATATTCATCTGCGGCAGTCAGAAGTAAGTAAGGATAACATTAAAGAGGGGGTTAAACTGGTCCAGACAATGTCTGATGTGGTCATTTGCTCTGGCCTTATCCCAATGAGGCGCGGCTCTGAGTCTTACAGCCGACTCACAGCGCTAAATCACTGGATGTTCAAGTGGTGTTCGGAAAATCATGTGGGCTTCATAGATAACTGCTTAGAGAGAGAGAGAGAGAGAGAGAGAGAGAGGGAGAGAGAGGGAGAGAGAGAGAGAGAGAGAGAGAGAGGGAGAGAGAGGGAGAGAGAGAGAGAGAGTCGTGTTTAGTATGAGCTCTTGAAATTTCTACCTTTTTTCATTTTAAAAATGAGATAAATCACAGAAATCAAACTGATTATAATTATAATATCAACAAAACGTCATTTCAGTTTAAAAAGAATTTATTTGGATATAATTAGACAGAAAAACAAGCAAAAATAAGAATCAGAAGGAGAGCAGCTAGCAGAGCAGCAAGCAGCGTAGCCGTTAGCCGTTAGCAGTGGAAGCAGATTCAGCAGAAGCAGAATCAGCTCCAGAAAGAATCCAGAGGAAAACTGAACAGGGAGCTGTAGACCTGCTACACCCACCGCTGAGACCAACCACACCCGACTAAACCAGGAGCAGAGACCAGACAGCCCCCACACCTGCGCCTCACACTGGGGTAAGAGACCCGCTCCCACAGAGCGACAGAGTCACAGACCGGAGACCATCACCCTAAACTAAGGTCTGAACTCAGGTATGAAACTCTAGCTACAGAAGAGGAGAACGTGCTCAGATAGCGCTAACCCCGCTAAGTTTGCTAAAGCAGCTAATCTGGCAGTTACTGCGAGCCTCCTCTGATTGGTCAGCTGCTACAAAAACTGCTACAACCAATGAGAATGGCCTCAGCAGCAGCAGCAGCTCCGCCTTCCCACATGTTTGACTTTCCCACAGACGCTGGATCAGAGAGCAGCAGACAGCAGCATAAACAGAGGCAGCAGAGAGAGAACCCTGAGACCCTGTTTAAAGACTGCAGCTCCATCAGAGGGAGAAACACCACCACCAGCCTGCTCTTCTACACTGAGCACAGTCCAGCATGGCATTCGGCTCTGTGCAGATATTTCACACACACCACAAAGAGAGGCATCTGCAAGGGCCGCCAGTTATACATCTTTGAGGATGCAGAAAAAGATGCAGAGAACAGGCTCCTAACAGTGAAGCTGTACCAAAACAGCACAGTGATGGTGCAGGGGAGTGAAGACGCTCTGCTGGAATTTGAAATGGCTTTTCCCAGTCTCACAAACCTGGCCAACCAAGAAAGAGCTGAAGCCCCCAGCACAGTCCCCAGCCCAACCCCCACACTTGAACAAACACCCGCTGAAGGGGAAACAGAGCCCCCACAACATTACTGTAGATCACAGCCCTCGCTCAGTCAGCACTAAACAATGAACTGGCAAGGGTTCGAGACAACACACACAAAGAACTGGAACAAATTAAACAGGAACTGAAAACAGAAATTTGGAGCCTCAAGGAAGAGCTGCACCAGAAAGACACCACCATAAAGAACCTAAACACACAGATCCAGACACACACTGAGGAGCTGAACACTCCACTCACTGCCAGCCCCTCACAATCCAGACAGATTTAAAATCTCCCTGCTACACAGCAAGACCACCACAAGCCCTCGTCTGATAGACCCGTAGAGCTCCAGAAGCCTGAAGCAGAGGGAGCAGCTGAGCAGCAGAGCAGCAGACCAGCCACCGTGGAGAAAGACACAGACATTGCCATTCTGATTGATTCAAACGCAAAATTCCTGCAGGAGGATTTACTCTTCCCAGGTCAGAAAACAGCAAAAATATGGTGCCCAAAAATAAAAGATGCCCACAGAATTCTCTCTGATTCCAAACTTAACACTGCTAAATCTATCATTATCCACACTGGCACCAATGACCTCAGAACAGAGCAGGATAGGGTAGGAAGACTGATGTGCAGAGTAGCAGAGAGAGCTGCTGAGTCCTTTCCTAACACCAAAATCATTATCTCCACCCTCCTGCCCTGCAAAGACTTCTACCCAGCCACCATCCACAAGATCAACACAGACATCTCTAGAGGATGTGCCCTCATGCCTAATGTGCACCTGGCCCACCACTCTAACATCACCCCCCACCATCTCTACGACCATGTGCACATAAGCAAACACATGGTCAGAGAATTTGCCAGGACACTTAAAAATACTACACTTGGCAGACATTCCCACTCAACACAGGAACACGGAGGAATGGTTCCCAAGACCACAACACAGCTTCAGGCACGCAGCCATCAGCCCTACCATCCACAAACACCTCCTGAGAGCCCGACACCTACCTGGACAGCATAATTCTCCTCACACCCCGCCAACTGGACCAGCCTACCGGGTCACACCGTCCAGACCAGCACAACGCCCCCCTCCAACCAGACCAGTGCACCGGCCCCACCCTGAACATGCACCCCGAGCAGCCCCCCTCACTCAGGACAGGGCCCTACAGCAGCAACGCAGCTATGCAGAGGTCCTTCGTACTCCACAGAGCTCTACACAGATGGGTGAAATCAAACAGTTGCTACAGTACATCTGTGCAAAACTCCCATAGCTCATATATGCAGCACACTTACAGTCACTACTTCAATCTTTTTCATTATAAAATGAACTTGTAGTAGACTTCTTGTTTTGTTTTTGAATGCATTTATTTATTTTCCCCAATATATTCAGTATTAATAGATTTCTTTATTTATCTCATTTTAATCAGAAAAGGAGATTTACTATTAACATGGCTTCACTCTCAATTAGCATAGAACATTCAAGGTTTAAAATCATCAACATTTGGGTTTAAAAATCTAGATGAAGACTTTCAAAACAATATCAAAAACACTGATCTTCTAATACTGCAAGAGACTTGGTGTAGGACTGATACGACCACTCACTGTCCCCAAGGCCACAGAGAGATCATCATCCCTTCCCAAAAACTGAACTCAGTGCGTCAGGGCAGAGACTCGGGAGGAATAATCATATGGTACAAAGAAAACCTACACAGTTTTTTAGACACATTGAAAATTGGAAAATTTTACATTTGGCTTAAAATAAAAAAGGCATTATTATCTATGAAAAAAGATCTGTTTCTCTTTGCCATATATATTCCTCCAACAGAGTCCCCTTACTGCTCTGAAGAGATGTTCCCAGAGCTAGGAAAGGAAATATGCCATTTCCAGGCGCAGGGAAATGTGCTGATTTGTGGGGACTTCAATGCTAGAACTGGAACACAGCCTGATTATATTAATATAAAAAATGACAAATACATTAACAATAATATGCCATCCATTACTAATAACCCTTCTTATGCCCATAGAAACAATCAAGATTGCACGGTCAACAAAAGTGGTAAAGACCTCCTGCAGCTCTGTCAAAGCCTGGGTCTGTACATCGTCAACGGCAGGTTACGAAGGGACACTTTAGGAAGGTATACATTTTGCTCACCTCTTGGGAATTGTACAGTAGATTACATCATAACAGATTTAGACCCTTTCTCTCTCAGCGCATTCACTGTAAAAACACTAACCCCTTTGTCTGATCACAGCCAAATCACTGTGTTCATTAAAAGGGCAGAAAATAACAGCAGTGCACACACACAGCCCAGTAAGCTGTACAACATCCGGAGACCATACAGATGGGCCCAAAACAGCACAGAAGAGTTCCAGAAAGCAGCTGCAAACCAAGAAATTCAGACACTTTTAGACTCCTTTCTGGACACCACATATGTTCCCAGTAAAGAAGGAATCAATCTGGCAGTAAGAAATATGAGTATGATTTTTGACAAAACAGCTAAAAAAGCACAATTAAAAAATAGAAACAGATCAAAACCCAAACTCAAAAAAGAAGACAATTGGTTTGATCAGGAGTGCCAAAACATGAGAAAAGAACTTCGAAATGTATCAAATCAGAAACACAGAAATCCAAACAATGCACACATACGCATTCTTTACTGTGAAACACTAAAGAATTATAAATATACACTCAGAACCAAAAAAGCTCAATATACATACAAGCAACTATCACTACTTGATTCAATAAATACAAATACATTCTGGAATAATTGGAATAAACAGAACAAAGCAAGATAAACAGAAAACTAGAAAAATTAGAAATAGCAATTAAAAACAATCAAAATCCTTTAGACTTCTCAATTACTGAACAGGAGCTTAAAAACAAAATTAAAAAACTAAAACCAAATAAAGCATCTGGACCCGATGGCTTCCTGAAAGAGACGCTAAAATGTACCAGTAAAACTGTTGAATTTAGTTCTGAGTGTAGGTCACTTCCCTGAAACCTGGAACCATGGACTGATAACACCAATCTTTAAAAATGGAGATAAGTTTGACCCTAATAATTACTGAGGCATCTGTGTGAACAGTAATTTGGGGAAGCTGATGTGCAGCATCTTAAATTCTAGAATCTTAAACTTCCTTATGAAGCACAGTGTCTTGAATAGAAGTCAAATTGGGTTTTTACCAAATCACCGCACCACTGATCATACTTACACCCTACACACCCTTATTGAAAAACATCAATATAAAACCAAAATATTTGCCTGTTTTATTGACTTGCACCAAGGATTCTTTTACAGACTTCTAGAAAGTGGTGTAGGGGGTAAAACATATGATCTCATTAAATCAATGTACACAGGAAACAGGTGTGGAATTAAAATCGGTAACAAACAAACAGATTCTCTCGCTCAGGAGTGCGGAGTGAGACAGGGCTGCTGTTTAAGCCCAACCCTATTCAACATTTATATTAATGAACTGGCCAAAATACTAGAGGAGTCTAAAGCTCCCGGTCTCACTCTGCACAACTCAGAGATCAAATTCCTGCTCTATGCAGACGACCTGGTCCTGCTGTCCTCCACAGAGCAGGGTCTACAGCAAAACCTGGACCTGCTGGAGCAGTACTGCCAGACCTGGGCCCTGGCAGTAAACCCCAAAAAGACAAAGATCATGATATTTCAAAAAAGATCCCGATCTCAATTTCTATTAGGCACAGGAAATCAACCATGCCTCCAACTATAACTATTTAGGCATCACAATCAGTTCCTCTGGAAATTTCCATCAAGCAGTGAATCAGCTGAGAGAAAAAACACGCAGAGCTTTCTACACCATAAAACGTCAAATTTGTGCAGAAATTCCAATTAAAATTTGGCTAAAAATATTTGAGTCAGTAATGGAACCTATTGCCCTTCATGGCAGTGAAGTTTGGGGTCCGCTTACCAATCAACAATTTGACAAATGGGACAAACATCCAATTGAGACTCTGCATGCAGAATTCTGTAAAAACATGCACAGAAACTCCACCAACAACGCATGCAGGACCAGAACATCACTAAACTAATCAGAACAAACCAAATTACAGCTCATTTGAGAGACAAATACAACACCTATTGGGAAACTCAAACACAATTACAGAGTAAAATGCAATGTTATCTGACCCCAAAACGCCAGTACACTGTGGCAGAGTACCTGAGCACAGTGACTGACCCGAAACTGAGGACCACTCTGACCAGGTACAGACTCAGTCAGCACAGCCTGGCTATAGAGACTGGCAGACACAAAAGATCCTGGGTTCCTCAGGAGAAGAGAACATGCCAGCAGTGCCAGCTCAACAAAACAGAGTCAGAGCTGCACTTCCTGACAGAATGCCCCAAATACACCCAGAACCGCCAGCAATTCTACACCAAAATCAGCCACAGATACCCCAAATTCCTCAGCCTCTCCGACCCAGAGAAACTGCCCTATCTGCTAGGAGAGCGTAGAGAGTGCTGCTCACTCACAGCTCAGTACACCCTTGCCTGCCACCGTCAGAGAGACAGTGAGTGACCATATCAGCTTCTACACACTGTAACACACACTGAAACACACACTGACACACACTTTTTTTTTTTTTTATGTTAATAGTTCAAACTGTTCAGTAATGTTTAATCTGTTCACATTTCACAACTTTCCTGTAACCTGTAGCTTTGGCAATACAAATGTAGCTCTATTTGTCATGCCAATAAAGCCCCCTGAATTGAAAATTTAATTGGTTAAAATTCGAGGGCAAGCCTGTTTTTTTAGGTAGGGATTGCGTTCACCCCACGCGGGAGGGTACTGCCTTACTTTCGTGCAGCATAGCTCATAGTCTGCTAGTTAGTTGCTAGAGTCGTGTAAAAGGCTGCTGACAATCCAGAGCTGGGACCAGGCCGCAGACAGACTGGCTAAACCGACCGTCTGCGAGCTGCTTTAAGGCGTCACCCAGGTTTTACCGTATTGAGACTGTGTCTGTGTCCCGAATTAAACCCAAACATAGAATATCTAAATCAGCTCGTTTTAATAATTTAATTAGTGTTAAATTCTCACATTCAAACAATAACAGCACCACCTCAAACCTAAAGCTCGGCCTATTTAATATTAGATCATTAACCTCGTTGTAAATGAAATTATATGTGATCAGAAATTAGATATTTTCTGCCTTACTGAATCCTGGATTAGACCTGATCAATATTTAGCACTAAATGAAGCCACCACCGCAGGTTATAAACATGTACATAGCCCTAGATTATCAGGCAGAGGAGGTGAAGTATGCATACATACTTGATATTATTCAAAAACACTGTATCACCTTCACTTCTTTTGAGATTCTCTACATTAATATATCAAATTGCATTTACACTAATTCATATTTATAGGCCTCCAGGGCCCTACTCTGAATTTAAAAAAAAAATGAGTGATTTTGCTGCAGACTTGGCAAAGTTATAATAGTAGGAGACTTTAATGTTCATTTTGAAAAAGCAGACAGTCCATTAACAAAGGCGTTTGCATGGATCTTAGATTCTGTCTGATAATACAAGACGTGACTGTAATCATACCCTAGATTTAGTCCTGACCCTGGGTGTTAGCACTGATCATCTAAATATTCTACCTCAAAGCTCTACCTCCACTCTGACTAAGGACAGCCTTAGTCAATATAGAAAGGTACTCATTAAAGGCATGTACCCAAAACGCTTACATTAGCAGCCATAAAACCAAATCTTGATCTTAGTGTATTGTCTAATTACAGACCCATCTCCAACTTAACATTTATATCCAAGATATTAGAAAAAGCTGTGGCCCAACAACTCTGCTTATACCCGAGTAAAAATTACATGTATGAGAAATTTCAATCTGGACTCTGATCGAGGCTACGTATCTTTATTAGCCCTACTCAACCTCAGTGCAGCCTTCGGTACAATAGTAAAGAGGTGGAAATATGTGGATGATTTTACTGACTGCAGTGATTCATGTCCTAAAGTAACTAGACACCCTTTCTTCTAAATAAATTCAGCTGCTTTACGGCGTCTGACACGGTATTATCTCCATAGAAATGACTGACCAATAGAACAGGACTTTCTACAGAAACTTTGTGGTGATAGACCCGGTTTCTAAATCTAGTCTCAGATCAAACAGATCTGACACTAAACTTTAGTATGAGTGAGGCCTTCATTCATCAGACCTGGCTGTATTCAATCAGCTCAGTCTCATCACTGCAATTTGCTCCATGTGTTGCTGAGGTAACTGAAGGGGCATAGCACTGTACACAGCACTGTGTCCATACAGTCCTATACAGCCAATGAAGAGACTGACCTCAGTGACCCGAGTCCTCCTCCATTGTGAGGTCATGTCGATGACATCACAGAGCCTATAAAAAGGCAGGTTCCCCCTCACTGGCTCAGTTCGGATTCAGCAGCTCGAGAGACGCTTCATTCCTGCGTTCACACTGACACCATTTAGCTGATTTTGTCTAGAACCATCTTATCTAGAACCATACAGAGGTTCTACATTTGCTTGGAATATACAGGGAACAGTCCTTACAACCTTCTTAACCTTCTGACTTTTATTTCCTCTTTCCATCTACAGGGGAAAATGCAAACCAAAGAAGTCCTGAGGAGTTTGGGCTACGAGGTGGTGGATTTCATTGGTAAAGGGAGTTACGGTGAGGTTAAGCTGGCCACATCTCAAAGGCACTCCAACCATGTGGCCATCAAAATAATGCACCGCAGGCTGGCATCACATCTTTTTGTCTCTAAACTTCTGCCCCGGGAACTGGCCATTCTGAAAAGAGTAAAGCACCCTCACATTGTTCAGGTGCATGAAATCTTTGAGATGCCAAACGGACAGGTGTTTATTGTGATGGAGGCTGCCGCAATGGATCTTCAACAGAAGATCTGGGAGCTCGGCCGCATTCCCATTGGCCAAGCAAAAATGTGGTTCTCACAGCTGCTCAGCGCTGTGGCCTATCTACATCAGCAGAACATTGTACATCGTGATCTTAAATGTAAAAACGTTCTGCTGACTGCTAATGACCAAGTCAAATTAACCGACTTTGGTTTAGGCCGTTTTTCAAGGGGCTTTCCTGACTTAAGCAAGACCTATTATTGCACTCCCGAGTATGGTGCACCTGAGGTGCTTTTGGAAAAACCCTATGATCCAAAAAAAAGTGACGTGTGGAGTCTAGGTATTATCTTTTACTCCATGGTCACCGGATCTACACCCTTCAAAGTTCACAGTTTGAAGAGTCTCCTACGTGTCCAGCGAGAACCCTTGGTGTTCCCACATAGGATCACAGTGGAGGAGCCCTGTCGGGCCTTCATATCTTATATGCTGCAGTACGACCCCTCCACTCGGCCATCTGTGACAGAGGTGGCACAGCACCCTTGGCTGCAGCCGAGGCAGGAACGGTAAGTAAACCACTGTGCAGGTATACATACATGAAGAACATTTTGAATGGGTCACTCAAAGTAAAGAGCTGTTTTGCAAATAGGTAACATACAGTATTAGTTCACTAACGATAAGTACACTAACACATTGCTTCTGTACTGTCTCCAGGGTTATTGGCAGGTTTGTGGTGGTGCCCGTTGAGGATCTGTGTCCAGACGTCAACCCACTTGAAACGTCAGAGGAAGAGTCTCAGTCTTCCTTCTCTTTCAGCAGTAACATAGACAGTATTTCCTCTTCTGCCTCTGAAAATGGGCTGGTGTTTTTCAGCACTCCTCAGTCGACAGAGGAAGAGTCTCCGTCTTCTTCTTTAAGCAGAGACGTAGACGTTCTCTCATCTCATGGTGTCAGATGCGAAACTCTGATGCCTGAGCAGAAAGACAACAGCAGTGGAGCTGGTGCAAGTCTAACTTGCCAAAGGGTAGAGGCTGTGGAGGAGCACTATGGTTGCGTTAGCTGTAGTCCTGTTTGTGCCGCTATTAAAAGGGCAGCTAATGCTTATGTCAAGGCACCAATTCTCAGAGCCTCCCGGTCACTCCGACGGAGGATGAGGAAGTTATTCAGAGTTAACTCTGTGGTCCATGACACCACCTCTATTTCCCAGCAGAGTGCTCCTCATTCTGCTTCCCCTTCAGAAGCTCCTGCTTGTCTATGTTCTGAGCAGAGACTCAAGGATGTGACTGTAGATGTCCCTCTCCATGGGCTAGTGCTGGAGACAGCACCTGTTCTCCCACAGCCCACAGTACAGAAAGGAACCAGGAGGCTGAGGTTCCCTAAATTTAAGGTATGTTAGGCAAATGTTGAGCGATCATCACAGCCTCAGATTTTATACTTTAAATATTTGCTAGAAATGTTTCAGTTGATTCATATATGTCATTTTGTCTCGCCAACAGATCCTGAAGAAGACGAAGATGATTCACCCATTGTAGACATCTAGCACGGCCCTGGTGATGACATACTACCGTTACACAATTTATTGGTCATTTATACGTTGTTCTGACCAGAGGAGGATGGGTCCCCCTAGTGAGTCTTGGTTCCTCCCAAGGTTTCTTCCTCCAGCTCTGAGGGAGTTTTTCCTTGCCACTGTCGCCTTTGGCTTGCTCACTTGGGGTTCATGTTGTATTTATTTATTTTTATTTGTCCTGTTTCCCGATTTCTGTAAAGCTGCGTTGCACCATCAGGTTGTAAAAAGCGACATACACATCATTTGGAGTTATTATGTAAGGGGTAGGAGGGACACTGTCTAAACTGTGTCCATTAAGGGCAGTATAGCTCTGCACTCAGCTGAGGATATTGATGGGTGGCTGATAGAACACTTTCTCTAGACATTAGGGATTGAGATGCCTCTGTAATGTTGCATGGACCTCGGGAACAGTGCCTCTGGACTGGCAATCCAAGGTTGTGGTCCTCATTAGGAAAGCGAACCAGAGAGTGTGTGGAAACTTTTGAAGCATCACACCTCGGTTTCCCTCTAGAAAGTTTATGCCAGGGTAGTGCAAAGACGAGACTCAGGAGGAGAAATGCAGATTCAGTCCTGACCATGAAATTTTGGACCAGCTCTTCACTCTCTTTTGGATAGTTGAGGAGACATGGGAGTTCAGCAGTTCTGTCTACATGTTTTGTGGACTTGAAGGCTCATGACCATGTTCTCTGAGACATCTTGTGAGAAGTGCTCTAGGTGCATGGGATGCAAGGGTCGGTGATGCGAGCTGTGCAGTCCTTGTACTCACTGAGTCAGAGCTGTGTCCATATTTTCAGCACTAAGTCAAGCTTGTTGAGTGTTGCCGTTGGTCTTTGTAAGGGCTGTCATGTGTCTGCTCCTGTTTGTGATATTTATAGACGGGATAGCAAGGCGTAGCCAGGGGCAGGATGGTCTGGGGGGCCTCCAACGCACACTTGACTAGTTTGTAGCTAAGTGTATAGTGGTCGGTATGAGAATCAGCACCTTCAAGTCTGAGGCCACAGTGGTATCCCACTCACCTTTCACGACCCAGGACTTGCTAGAGGGATTGTATCTTATAGTATCTTATCTTAAGAATGAAATAGGGGTGCGAATCTCTCTGTGTCAGGTGATTTGATTCAATTCTGATTTTTGAGGTCACGATTCAATTCAGAAACAATCTTTGATTCAGGAACCATTTTTAAATTCAAATGGTCTTTAAATTTGATTTAAATTAAGTGATTGATGAAGATGAAACGACATTGTTGTCATGGTGGGTCAGGCCAGACACTCGCAGAGATCGGTGCAATGCAAGTACTTTAATAACACAATAGAAAATCATACAAAGAGCAAACCAAAGCAAACAAAGCAGCAACTAACGGGAATAAACAGGAAAACAACGTAAACTCGACAAACTAGAGGGCGAACACAAAGCACACCTGAGACCAGGGGACTCTAGGAGCTGAGCTAGATGAGCAGGGCAGGGAACAGAGGGAACCAGCCGCAGAACCAAAAACGGCTAGGCCGACCAAACCTGGCAACGCAGCGTGGAAAAGGGTCGCCTAGCTGGAGCGAGGGTCGTGGGTATAAGGTGGGAGTGAGCAAAAGCATCTCGCTAAACACATGAACATGAAACACGACACTGAACCGACACAATGAACCAAACATGAACCAAACACACATGAACATAACTGAACTAGAACCGAGTCACTGAATAGATACAAGAACAGAAACATAACAAAAAGTCCTTAAGTGGGCGGCGGCTCGGAATCGCTGCATTCTTGCAAGTAGAAAATGGAGCATTTTACTTTCTTATTTTGAAGTTTACTTTAGTCTGTTTATGTTCAAAACGGAAAATAAAAAATGTAGTTAATTATGTATTTCAGTGTATTGTGGTTATTCATGTGTGTGTGTGTGTGTGTGTATATAGCAAGAATATGTTCTTTGTTTAAACTCTGTCACTGATAAAGTGGAGATATACATTTTTTGCATTATAAATACAAAATTATTTTATATATATCACATATATCAACATTGTGAACCTAACCATACAGCTGTAGCCTATATGATATGGCTATGTAAAAGTGCTGTGTGGTTTTGCAGAATTCATGTGTCAATGGAATTGGGGGCCAGAAAATATGGTTTCAGAATCAGAATCAGAAATACTTTATTAATACTAGTAGTGAAACTGCAGTTGCTTTAGTTGCAGCGGTTTGTGTAAGAATAAACACTCTATAAAGTTTAAAACAAAAATAGAAAAAAGGTTTATAAATTATAAGATTAAATGGTATTTAGAGTATGAATACAGTTTTATGAATAAATGGCAAAGTGACAATAACTGTGATAATAAATATGGAACAGACCGCCCAGAGCATTAGGCCAAATGGTGTTAAATGCACTGGAGAAATCAAAAAACATGATCCTTACAGTGCTGGCTGGATTATAGCATCCTCAACTCCCAGACAGGACTGTGCTGGAGCTCATCCAGGACTAGCTTCTCCATGGTCTTCATGATGTGTGACGTCAGTGCCACTGGCCTGTACTCCTAATGTCACTGGGTCACGGCATCTTCTGGACAGAAACAATGCAGTACGTTTTCCACATCCACGGGACATAGTGCAGTACTCCGCAAAGCTGTGTGGCACAGGCCTAGCATAAGGCTTTGGCACAGGCCCCTGGGATGGACCCCATCTGGGAGAACAGAGAACACAAACATGAGTAAGAGAGTAAGCTAATCCAGAGTCTCGTGGAGAAGCCTTAATATGCTAATTTCGAATGTGAGGCATTAACTAACTTACGTTCTCAAATGACTCACCTAAATACATTTGAACATGCAATGATAGATTCTCAACTTCACACAGAGCTTACGTTTACTTGCTATGTTCTTTTGTATTACTCACTGAGATTGGGTAATGAATATATGGTCTCTTATTACCGAAAGGAAAGGAAACTTTTCTTTTCTCGACAAAAGAACAGACGTCTTCATTTGATCAAACAGACACGAGCTAGAAATTACAGCAAAAAGAAACAATGTGACGTGAAACACTTGATGACAAACATCAGTTACATGAGTCTGCTTCACTATATGTGTGTGTGTGTGTGTGTGTGTGTGTGTGTGTGTGTTATAGGGTCACTCCAGACAAAGTGCCTCCAGAGGGAGGCGAGAGTTGTGTTGTTAGACGGGGAGTAGAGTGTCTGGGTTGATTCACAAGTACCCCAAGACGTTTTAAGGATCTTGGTCCGAGGTACTCTCCTAAAACTACATGCCATGGCTTTACTAGAATTTGACTAATTGTGTTTTCTTGCTGCTTCTTTCTTAAAATGTTCTTCTACAATAATAGTATGTTCCTTCCAAAAGGAAAACACATTCAACCCTAAATCAAAGCCTTATGCTAGGTAGCCTGTATAACTCATTTAAAGCTGGTGAGGAATCTCAAGAATGAGTATTAGAGCTAGAAGTCCTGATTCTGAAGTAAGAAACACTCCTGAACACCTGCACAGTTTAAACTCATGCAAATAACCAGAGCTGAATTCACTGATATTTGGACTACACTCACTTCAACCAGAAATCAGCTCTGTGAGCAACACTTGTGAGATGAACAACTCATAGCAGGTACCCCCATCTTTTTAGTCTTTTCCCCCACCCACGCTGCAGGCCTGTTAGGATGCTTGTGAACGTTGGGGCCTTGAACCAGTAAACAGCACTGGCCGCTTCACCCCGTGTGGAGCAAAATAAAAGAAAATAAAAGGGTAGCGCTAAAATAGCTTCATCAAATGTGAGGCTTGAGTCGTTTCTGGCTCCTTCTCATCCCCTGCCCACTCTTCCATTCTCTGTCTCTCTCTAGCCTCAGCTCCTGCTAACTGTGCTATGGGGTTGTGTATCCCACTCTCTCCAGGAGAAAGTCAAACTCTCAGTTCTAGCCACTCCGACTACAACAGGTCATCCACAGTACAGCGACAGTCCCTTACTGGTAGCTGACAGTGAACCTGCACCCCAAGCTCGTCTGGCTTCTCCAACCAAACTGAGACCCAGGCTAGCACGGCTGCTCTGCACTCTGAGCTCACTAACTATCAGACTGAAAGTTAGGATGGTTACTCAAACATACTCTGCTAAATCTGTCAGTAAACGGCATTAAAAGATCTAACAGACACTTCTTGTAAGTAATAACAGTGTATTTTACTCCAGAATCCTCAGAGCAAAACTATTGTCCTGCTGTACTTCTGCTGTTTTTCAGCCCTCTCTCCCTGGAGCCCCGCCCCTCTCTCTCAGGAACCAATTGAATACACTGAAAGCGTGTGATCCTGCTAAACTATCCAATTAGAAAGAAGATACAGGAAAACTGACAGATCCACATAACGTTGTAGTGCACTGAGCACATGTTCACCCTGTTCATTTCAACCAAACTCTGGAGCTTCTTTTTTCTCCTTTTTTCAATGATAGACTTCCTTTAACCATTACATGAACGTACAGACTATTAAAACATTAGTTTCCTCACCTTTGCCAACTATATTTTACAAAAGAACCACAAAGATTTTAACACTATTGCTGAATGAAACAATAAAAATAATAATTTCACAAAAAATATTAGTTATTTTTATTTACCTTTTTTCCCTTTTTTCTTTGTGCTGTTTACAACATGCCACGGCTTTTAAGTGCTTCATATTTTACTAATAGTGTTTTCTTGCTGCAATTTTCTTAAAATGTCCTTGTACAATAGTAGTATGTTGGTATAACGCAATTCGGAAAGTAATTCAGAAAGTAATTGTGATAAACTGGTTACGACTCTTGAAATCTTCAGTAAAGTCGATGTACATATATAGTTCTGAGAAGGTCTGTATTATTTTGCAGAGGCAGTATCATAGCTTGTGAGTTTAATCTGAGGTGTGATCATTGCTTGTTGAAAACTTTACCCACTATCCGACCAGGATGATTTGAAATATAGTCAACTATGGCCATTTTTTTGTTAGTGTTAGTTAAGAATAAGCTTGAATGTTTTTTTCAGTGCTTTTTGTTGTAGTCAGTTTGGTTTTAGATTGTGTGGGTATTAAGTTTACGTTCAGCTTTTTTCCACTTTCTAGCACTTATTTTTATATGTGTTGTCGCGGAATTCTGTCAAGAATCGATAAGGCAGACAAGAATATGCATTGAGTAGCAAAGTTTTATTGAGTCTGCACGCAGCTCGTGACCACAATACAGACTGAGGTAAAAGCATTTAACATACATATTTATAGTATAGATTAGGGAGTTGAGAAAAGGGAGGAGGAGAGGGTGTGCGTGCCACACCGACATCTGAAGAGATACATTGTTCAGGAGTGCTGGCGCCTGAGAGGACACATTGTCCGGGTCGAGAGGTTACTAGCAGGTTAAGATAGGCTGGAAGTATGTCAGGTGCACTCCCAATGCAGCTGTAATCTTTGCTAGGACAAACAATAGTGTTTCATGGAAAGAGATGAGCGATTTAACATATGCCGTACAGGCAGTTGCAAGGCCAACACATGATTATAGTTAGCACACACTATCACCAGGCTAAGCATGATTACAATGAATGAGTGGATTTCAAATGAGTCTATTATGAATCAACATAAAATTATAATGTGGTTATAATATAATTTTCCATAACACTGTTTAGTCATTTACTGCGTCATATGCTTACTAACTGCTTTTCCATTGTGTTTACAGTCTATTCCCACAGGTATATCAACAAACTAAACAAAAAGCCCAGTAGCAGTTTACCCCTACAACCAGCTTTATTTCAGTGCCCAAATCAACTGCAAGCGGGAAGTCCCTGCTTTTTATGGCTGCTGCTGCTTTTTGACTGTATGAAGTGTGGCATGTTTAGTCTAGAGCCTTTTTCCACCGCTAGTGATAATGATCGTGTTTGTACTGAATGTGAGCTAGTTCACTCTTTGGTGGTTAAAGTGGAGCAGTTAGAGGTGAGCATCACGGCTTTACTAAAGGATAGAGAGCCAGAGTCACTGACAGCAGCCCCGGAAGCTTTAGGGAGAGCTAGCACCCCCCTCCACTCCGGAGTTAGCTAAGCTAAGGCTAATGCTAGCGCTAAGACCAAAGCTAGCCCACCAGAACACCAAACAGGTTTACCCCTCAGTGAAACACCCGCTGAGGAGCCTGTTCAGCGTACTCTGCTCAGAGGAGACTCTGTTATCTGACACGTGAAGATAGCTCGTCCTTTAGAGGCTCCAGCAGAACCGTTAGCTGTTTACCAGGAGCCAGAGCGCCGGACATTAGCGCCCACCTTAAGCAGGTAGCTAACAGGAGATATTCGAGGGTAGTTATTCATGTAGGGGCAACGATATTCATCTGCGGCAGTCAGAAGTAAGTAAGGATAACATTAAAGAGGGGGTTAAACTGGTCCAGACAATGTCTGATGTGGTCATTTGCTCTGGCCTTATCCCAATGAGGCCAGCTCTGAGTCTTACAGCCGACTCACAGCGCTAAATCACTGGATGTTCAAGTGGTGTTCAGAAAATCATGTGGGCTTCATAGATAACTGCTTAGAGAGAGAGAGAGAGAGAGAGAGAGAGAGAGAGTCGTGTTTAGTATGAGCTCTTGAAATTTCTACCTTTTTTCATTTTTAAAATGAGATAAATCACAGAAATCAAACTGATTATAATTATAATATCAACAAAACGTCATTTCAGTTTAAAAAGAATTTATTTGGATATAATTAGACAGAAAAACAAGCAAAAATAAGAATCAGAAGGAGAGCAGCTAGCAGAGCAGCAAGCAGCGTAGCCGTTAGCCGTTAGCAGTGGAAGCAGATTCAGCAGAAGCAGAATCAGCTCCAGAAAGAATCCAGAGGAAAACTGAACAGGGAGCTGTAGACCTGCTACACCCACCGCTGAGACCAACCACACCCGACTAAACCAGGAGCAGAGACCAGACAGCCCCCACACCTGCGCCTCACACTGGGGTAAGAGACCCGCTCCCACAGAGCGACAGAGTCACAGACCGGAGACCATCACCCTAAACTAAGGTCTGAACTCAGGTATGAAACTCTAGCTACAGAAGAGGAGAACGTGCTCAGATAGCGCTAACCCCGCTAAGTTTGCTAAAGCAGCTAATCTGGCAGTTACTGCGAGCCTCCTCTGATTGGTCAGCTGCTACAAAAACTGCTACAACCAATGAGAATGGCCTCAGCAGCAGCAGCTCCGCCTTCCCACATGTTTGACTTTCCCACAGACGCTGGATCAGAGAGCAGCAGACAGCAGCATAAACAGAGGCAGCAGAGAGAGAACCCTGAGACCCTGTTTAAAGACTGCAGCTCCATCAGAGGGAGAAACACCACCACCAACCTGCTCTTCTACACTGAGCACAGTCCAGCATGGCATTCGGCTCTGTGCAGATATTTCACACACACCACAAAGAGAGGCATCTGCAAGGGCCGCCAGTTATACATCTTTGAGGATGCAGAAAAAGATGCAGAGAACAGGCTCCTAACAGTGAAGCTGTACCAAAACGGCACAGTGATGGTGCAGGGGAGTGAAGACGCTCTGCTGGAATTTGAAATGGCTTTTCCCAGTCTCACAAACCTGGCCAACCAAGAAAGAGCTGAAGCCCCCAGCACAGTCCCCAGCCCAACCCCCACACTTGAACAAACACCTGCTGAAGGGGAAACAGAGCCCCCACAACATTACTGTAGATCACAGCCCTCGCTCAGTCAGCACTAAACAATGAACTGGCAAGGGTTCGAGACAACACACACAAAGAACTGGAACAAATTAAACAGGAACTGAAAACAGAAATTTGGAGCCTCAAGGAAGAGCTGCACCAGAAAGACACCACCATAAAGAACCTAAACACACAGATCCAGACACACACTGAGGAGCTGAACACTCCACTCACTGCCAGCCCCTCACAATCCA
The DNA here is from genome assembly GCF_030463535.1 of Salminus brasiliensis. Classification (NCBI taxonomy): domain Eukaryota; kingdom Metazoa; phylum Chordata; class Actinopteri; order Characiformes; family Bryconidae; genus Salminus; species Salminus brasiliensis. Next base: position 32,754,944 of record NC_132879.1, read on the forward strand.
GACAGATTTAAAATCTCCCTGCTACACAGCAAGACCACCACAAGCCCTCGTCTGATAGACCCGTAGAGCTCCAGAAGCCTGAAGCAGAGGGAGCAGCCGAACAGCAGAGCAGCAGACCAGCCACCGTGGAGAAAGACACAGACATTGCCATTCTGATTGATTCAAACGCAAAATTCCTGCAGGAGGATTTACTCTTCCCAGGTCAGAAAACAGCAAAAATATGGTGCCCAAAAATAAAAGATGCCCACAGAATTCTCTCTGATTCCAAACTTAACACTGCTAAATCTATCATTATCCACACTGGCACCAATGACCTCAGAACAGAGCAGGAGAGGGTAGGAAGACTGGTGTGCAGAGTAGCAGAGAGAGCTGCTGAGTCCTTTCCTAACACCAAAATCATTATCTCCACCCTCCTGCCCTGCAAAGACTTCCACCCAGCCACCATCCACAAGATCAACACAGACATCTCTAGAGGATGTGCCCTCATGCCTAATGTGCACCTGGCCCACCACTCTAACATCACCCCCCACCATCTCTACGAACCATGTGCACATAAGCAAACACATGGTCAGAGAATTTGCCAGGACACTTAAAAATACTACACTTGGCAGACATTCCCACTCAACACAGGAACACAGAGGAATGGTTCCCAAGACCACAACACAGCTTCAGGCACGCAGCCATCAGCCCTACCATCCACAAACACCTCCTGAGAGCCCGACACCTACCTGGACAGCATAATTCTCCTCACACCCCGCCAACTGGACCAGCCTACCGGGTCACACCGTCCAGACCAGCACAACGCCCCCCTCCAACCAGACCAGCTCATGTATTACCAGCAACGGACCAGCACAACGCCCCCCTCCAACCAGACCAGTGCACCGGCCCCACCCTGAACATGCACCCCGAGCAGCCCCCCTCACTCAGGACAGGGCCCTACAGCAGCAACGCAGCTATGCAGAGGTCCTTCGTACTCCACAGAGCTCTACACAGATGGGTAAAATCAAACAGTTGCTACAGTACATCTGTGCAAAACTCCCATAGCTCATATATGCAGCACACTTACAGTCACTACTTCAATCTTTTTCATTATAAAATGAACTTGTAGTGGACTTCTTGTTTTGTTTCTGAATGCATTTATTTATTTTCCCCAATATATTCAGTATTAATAGATTTCTTTATTTATCTCATTTTAATCAGAAAAGGAGATTTACTATTAACATGGCTTCACTCTCAATTAGCATAGAACATTCAAGGTTTAAAATCATCAACATTTGGGTTTAAAAATCTAGATGAAGACTTTCAAAACAATATCAAAAACACTGATCTTCTAATACTGCAGGAGACTTGGTGTAGGACTGATACGACCACTCACTGTCCCCAAGGCCACAGAGACATCATCATCCCTTCCCAAAAACTGAACTCAGTGCGTCAGGGCAGAGACTCGGGAGGAATAATCATATGGTACAAAGAAAACCTACACAGTTTTTTAGACACATTGAAAATTGGAAAATTTTACATTTGGCTTAAAATAAAAAAGGCATTATTATCTATGAAAAAAGATCTGTTTCTCTTTGCCATATATATTCCTCCAACAGAGTCCCCTTACTGCTCTGAAGAGATGTTCCCAGAGCTAGGAAAGGAAATATGCCATTTCCAGGCGCAGGGAAATGTGCTGATTTGTGGGGACTTCAATGCTAGAACTGGAACACAGCCTGATTATATTAATATAAAAAATGACAAATACATTAACAATAATATGCCATCCATTACTAATAACCCTTCTTATGCCCATAGAAACAATCAAGATTGCACGGTCAACAAAAGTGGTAAAGACCTCCTGCAGCTCTGTCAAAGCCTGGGTCTGTACATCGTCAACGGTAGGTTACGAGGGGACACTTTAGGAAGGTATACATTTTGCTCACCTCTTGGGAATTGTACAGTAGATTACATCATAACAGATTTAGACCCTTTCTCTCTTAGCGCATTCACTGTAAAAACACTAACCCCTTTGTCTGATCACAGCCAAATCACTGTGTTCATTAAAAGGGCAGAAAATAACAGCAGTGCACACACACAGCCCAGTAAGCTGTACAACATCCATACAGACCATACAGATGGGCCCAAAACAGCACAGAAGAGTTCCAGAAAGCAGCTGCAAACCAAGAAATTCAGACACTTTTAGACTCCTTTCTGGACACCACATATGTTCCCAGTAAAGAAGGAATCAATCTGGCAGTAAGAAATATGAGTATGATTTTTGACAAAACAGCTAAAAAAGCACAATTAAAAAATAGAAACAGATCAAAACCCAAACTCAAAAAAGAAGACAATTGGTTTGATCAGGAGTGCCAAAACATGAGAAAAGAACTTCGAAATTTATCAAATCAGAAACACAGAAATCCAAACAATGCACACATACGCCTTCTTTACTGTGAAACACTAAAGAATTATAAACATACACTCAGAACCAAAAAAGCTCTATATACATACAAGCAACTATCACTACTTGATTCAATAAATACAAATAGATTCTGGAATAATTGGAATAAACTTAAAAAGAAAGATTATGAAGAACTAGCCATACAAAATGGAGATACATGGACAAACCACTTCCAAACACTGTTTAAAAAAATAGAATTTGACCCAAATTCAGAACAAAGCAAGATAAACAGAAAACTAGAAAAATTAGAAATAGCAATTAAAAACAGTCAAAATCCTTTAGACTTCTCAATTACTGAACAGGAGCTTAAAGACAAAATTAAAAAACTAAAACCAAATAAAGCATCTGGACCCGATGGCTTCCTGAATGAGACGCTACAATGTACCAGTTCAAAATTTAATTAGGCCATTTTAAAACTGTTCAATTTAGTTCTGAGTGTAGGTCACTTCCCTGAAACCTGGAACCATGGACTGATAATACCAATCTTTAAAAATGGAGATAAATTTGACCCTAATAATTACCGAGGCATCTGTGTGAACAGTAATTTGGGGAAGCTGATGTGCAGCATCTTAAATTCTAGAATCTTAAACTTCCTTATGAAGCACAGTGTCTTGAATAGAAGTCAAATTGGGTTTTTACCAAATCACCGCACCACTGATCATACTTACACCCTACACACCCTGACTAAAAAACATGTTCATAAAAATAAAACCAGAATATTTGCCTGTTTTATTGACTTTAAAAAAGCATTTGATTCTATTTGGCACCAAGGATTCTTTTACAGACTTCTAGAAAGTGGTGTAGGGGGTAAAACACATGATCTTATTAAATCAATGTACACAGGAAACAGGTGTGGAATTAAAATCGGTAACAAACAAACAGATTCTCTCGCTCAGGAGTGCGGAGTGAGACAGGGCTGCTGTTTAAGCCCAACCCTATTCAACATTTATATTAATGAACTGGCCAAAATACTAGAGGAGTCTACAGCTCCCGGTCTCACTCTGCACAACTCAGATCAAATTCCTGCTCTATGCAGACGACCTGGTCCTGCTATCCTCCACAGAGCAGGGTCTACAGCAGAACCTGGACCTGCTGGAGCAGTACTGCCAGACCTGGGCCCTGGCAGTAAACCCCAAAAAGACAAAGATCATGATATTTCAAAAAAGATCCCGATCTCAATTTCTATTAGGCACACAGGAAATCAACCATGCCTCCAACTATAACTATTTAGGCATCACAATCAGTTCCTCTGGAAATTTCCATCAAGCAGTGAATCAGCTGAGAGAAAAAACACGCAGAGCTTTCTACACCATAAAACGTCAAATTTGTGCAGAAATTCCAATTAAAATTTGGCTAAAAATATTTGAGTCAGTAATGGAACCTATTGCCCTTCATGGCAGTGAAGTTTGGGGTCCGCTTACCAATCAACAATTTGACAAATGGGACAAACATCCAATTGAGACTCTGCATGCAGAATTCTGTAAAAACATGCACAAAAACTCCACCAACAACGCATGCAGGACCAGAACATCACTAAACTAATCAGAACAAACCAAATTACAACTCATTTCAGAGACAAATACAACACCTATTGGGAAACTCAAACACAATTACAGAGTAAAATGCAATGTTATCTGACCCCAAAACGCCAGTACACTGTGGCAGAGTACCTGAGCACAGTGACTGACCCGAAACTGAGGACCACTCTGACCAGGTACAGACTCAGTCAGCACAGCCTGGCTATAGAGACTGGCAGACACAAAAGATCCTGGGTTCCTCAGGAGAAGAGAACATGCCAGCAGTGCCAGCTCAACAAAACAGAGTCAGAGCTGCACTTCCTGACAGAATGCCCCAAATACACCCAGACCCGCCAACAATTCTACACCAAAATCAGCCACAGATACCCCAAATTCCTCAGCCTCTCCGACCCAGAGAAACTGCCCTATCTGCTAGGAGAGCGTAGAGAGTGCTGCTCACTCACAGCTCAGTACACCCTTGCCTGCCACCGTCAGAGAGACAGTGAGTGACCATATCAGCTTCTACACACTGTAACACACACTGACACAAACACTGAAACACACACTGACACACACTTTTTTTTTTATTTTTATGTTAATAGTTCAAACTGTTCAGTAATGTTTAATCTGTTCACATTTCACAACTTTCCTGTAACCTGTAGCTTTGGCAATACAAATATAGCTCTATTTGTCATGCCAATAAAGCCCCCTGAATTGAAAAGTTAATTGGTTAAAGTTCGAGGACAAGCCTGTTTTTTTAGGTAGGGATTGCGTTCACCCCACACGGGAGGGTACTGCCTTACTTTCGTGCAGCATAGCTCATAGTCTGCTAGTTAGTCGCTAGAGTCGTGTAAAAGGCTGCTGACAATCCAGAGCCTGGACCAGGCCACAGACAGACTGGCTAAACCGACCATCTGCGAGCTGCTTTAAGGCGTCACCCAGGTTTTACCGTATTGAGACTGTGTCTGTGTCCCGAATTAAACCCAAACATAGAATATCTAAATCAGCTCGTTTTAATAATTTAATTAGTGTTAAATTCTCACATTCAAACAATAACAGCACCACCTCAAACCTAAAGCTCGGCCTATTTAATATTAGATCATTAACCTTGTTGTAAATGAAATTATATGTGATCAGAAATTAGATATTTTCTGCCTTACTGAATCCTGGATTAGACCTGATCAATATTTAGCACTAAATGAAGCCACCACCGCAGGTTATAAACATGTACATAGCCCTAGATTATCAGGCAGAGGAGGTGAAGTATGCATACACTTGATATTATTCAAAAACACTGTATCACCTTCACTTCTTTTCAGATTCTCTACATTAATATATCACATTGCATTTATACTAATTCATATTTATAGGCCTCCAGGGCCCTACTCTGAATTTAAAAAAAAAATGAGTGATTTTGCTGCAGACTTGGCAAAGTTATAATAGTAGGAGACTTTAATATTCATTTTGAAAAAGCAGACGATCCATTAACAAAGGCGTTTGCATAGATCTTAGATTCTGTCTGCATGATACAAGACATGACTGAAGCCACACATTACTGTAATCATACCCTAGATTTAGTCCTGACCCTGGGTGTTAGCACTGATCATCTAAATATTCTACCTCAAAGCTCTACCTCCACTCTGACTAAGGACAGCCTTAGTCAATATAGAAAGGTACTCATTAAAGGCATGTACCCAAAACGCTTACATTAGCAGCCATAAAACCAAATCTTGATCTTAGTGTATTGTCTAATTACAGACCCATCTCCAACTTAACATTTATATCCAAGATATTAGAAAAAGCTGTGGCCCAACAACTTATACCCGAGTAAAAATGACATGTATGAGAAATTTCAATCTGGACTCAGACCCAATCATAGCACAGACACAGCCTTAGTGAAGATTACAAATGATCTCCTTCTTGCCTCTGATCGAGGCTACGTATCTTTATTAGCCCTACTCGACCTCAGTGCAGCCTTCAGTACAATAGTAAAGACATGTGGAAATATGTGACTGATTTTACTGACTGCAGTGATTCATGTCCTAAAGTAACTAGACACCATTTCTTCTGAATAAATTCAGCTGCTTTACGGCGTCTGACACAGCTGTATTATTTCCATAGAAAAACACTGACCAATAGAACAGGACTTTCTACAGAAACTTTGTGGTGACAGACCCGGTTTCTAAATCTAGTCTCAGATCATACAGATCTGATGCTAAACTTTAGTATGAGTGAGGTCTTCATTCATCAGACCTGGCTGTATTCAATCAGCTCAGTCTCATCACCGCAATGTGCTTCATGTGTTGCTAAGGTAACTGAAAGGGCATAGCACTGTACACAGCACTGTGTGTCCATACAGTCCTATACAGCCAATGAAGAGACTGACCTCAGTGACCCGAGTCCTCCTCCATTGTGAGGTCATGTCAATGACATCACAGAGCCTATAAAAAGGCAGGTTCCCCCTCACTGGCTCAGTTCGGATTCAGCAGTTCAGGAGATGCTTCATTCCTGCGTTGACACTTACACCATTTAGCTGATTTAGCTGATTTTGTCTAGAACCATCTTATCTAGAACCATAAAGAGGTTCTACATTTGCTTGGAATATACAGGGAACAGTCCTTACAACCTTCTTAACCTTCTGACTTTTATTTCCTCTTTCCATCTACAGGGGAAAATGCAAACCAAAGAAGTCCTGAGGAGTTTGGGCTACGAGGTGGTGGATTTCATTGGTAAAGGGAGTTACGGTGAGGTTAAGCTGGCCACATCTCAAAGGCACTCCAACCATGTGGCCATCAAAATAATGCACCGCAGGCTGGCATCACATCTTTTTGTATCTAAACTTCTGCCCCGGGAACTGGCCATTCTGAAAAGAGTAAAGCACCCTCACATTGTTCAGGTGCATGAAATTTTTGAGATGCCAAACGGACAGGTGTTTATTGTGATGGAGGCTGCCGCAATGGATCTTCAACAGAAGATCTGGGAGCTCGGCCGCATTCCCATTGGCCAAGCAAAAATGTGGTTCTCACAGCTGCTCAGCGCTGTGGCCTATCTACATCAGCAGAACATTGTCCATCGTGATCTTAAATGTAAAAACGTTCTGCTGACTGCTAACGACCAAGTCAAATTAACCGACTTTGGTTTAGGCCGTTTTTCAAGGGGCTTTCCTGACTTAAGCAAGACCTATTATTGCACTCCCGAGTATGGTGCACCTGAGGTGCTTTTGGAAAAACCCTATGATCCAAAAAAAAGTGACGTGTGGAGTCTAGGTATTATCTTTTACTCCATGGTCACCGGATCTACACCCTTCAAAGTTAACAGTTTGAAGAGTCTCCTACGTGTCCAGCGAGAACCCTTGGTGTTCCCACGTAGGATCACAGTGGAGGAGCCCTGTCGGGCCTTCATATCTTATATGCTGCAGTACGACCCCTCCACTCGGCCGTCTGTGACAGAGGTGGCACAGCACCCTTGGCTGCAGTCGAGGCAGGAACGGTAAGTAACCACTGTGCAGGTATACATATATGAAGAACATTTTGAATGGGTCACTCAAAGTAAAGAGCTGTTTTGCAAATAGGTAACATACAATATTAGTTCACTAACGATAAGTACACTAACACATTGCTTCTGTACTGTCTCCAGGGTTATTGGCAGGTTTGTGGTGGTGCCCGTTGAGGATCTGTGTCCAGACGTCAACCCACTTGAAACGTCAGAGGAAGAGTCTCAGTCTTCCTTCTCTTTGAACAGTAACATAGACAGTATATCATCTTCTGCCTCTGAAAATGGGCTGGTGTTTTTCAGCACTCCTCAGTCGACAGAGGAAGAGTCTCCGTCTTCTTCTTTAAGCAGAGACGTAGACGTTCTTTCATCTCATGGTGTCAGATGCGAGACTCTGATGCCTGAGCAGAAAGGCGACAGCAATGGAGCTGGTGCAAGTCTGACTTGCCAAAGGGTAGAGGCTGTGGAGGAGCACTATGGTTGCGTTAGCTGTAGTCCTGTTTGTGCTGCTATTAAAAGGGCAGCTAATGCTTATGTCAAGGCACCAATTCTCAGAGCCTCCCGGTCACTCCGACGGAGGATGAGGAAGTTATTCAGAGTTAACTCTGTGGTCCATGACACCACCTCTATTTCCCAGCAGAGTGCTCCTCATTCTGCTTCCCCTTCAGAAGCTCCTGCTTGTTTGTGTTCTGAGCAGAGACTCAAGGATGTGACTTTAGATGTCCCTCTCCATGGGCTAGTGGTGGAGACAGCATCTGTTCTCCCACAGCCCACAGTATGGAAAGGAACCAGGAGGCTGAGGTTCCCTAAATTTAAGGTATGTTAGGCAAGTGTTGAGCGATCGTCACAGCCTCAGATTTTATACTTTAAATATTTGCTAGAAATGTTTCAGTTGATTCATATGTGTCATTTTGTCTCGCCAACAGATCCTGAAGAAGACGAAGATGATTCACCCATTGTAGACATCTAGCACGGCCCTGGTGATGACATACTACCTTTACACAATTTATTGGTCATTTATACGTTGTTTTGACCAGAGGAGGATGGGTCCCCCTAGTGAGTCTTGGTTCCTCCCAAGGTTTCTTCCTCCAGCTCTGAGGGAGTTTTTCCTTGCCACTGTCGCCTTTGGCTTGCTCACTTGGGGTTCATGTTGTATTTATTTATTTTTATTTGTCCTATTTCCGGATTTTTGTAAAGCTGCGTTGCACCATGAGGTTGTAAAAAGCGACATACACATCATTTGGAGTTGACTTGTTATGTAAGGGGTAGGAGGGACACTGTCTAAACTGATTGAGATGCCTCTGTAATGTTGCATGGACCTCAGGAACAGTGCCTCTGGACTGGCAATCCAAGGTTGTGGTCCTCATTAAGAAAGTGAACCAGAGAGTGTGTGGAAACTTTTGAAGCATCACACCTCGGTTTCCCTCTAGAAAGTTTATGCCAGGGTAGTGCAAAGATGAGACTCAGGAGGAGAAATGCAGATTCTGTCCTGACCATGAAATTTTGGACCAGCTCTTCACTCTCTTTTGGATAGTTGAGGAGACATGGGAGTTCAGCAGTCCTGTCTACATGTTTTGTGGACTTGAAGGCTCATGACCATGTTCTCTGAGACATCTTGTGAGAAGTGCTCTAGGTGCATGGGATGCAAGGGTCGGTGATGCGAGCTGTGCAGTCCTTGTACTCACTGAGTCAGAGCTGTGTCCATATTTTCAGCACTAAGTAAAGCTTGTTGAGTGTTGCCGTTGGTCTTTGTCAGGGCTGTGCCATGTGTCTGCTCCTGTTTGTGATATTCATAGACGGGACAGCAAGGCGTAGCCAGGGGCAGGATGGTCTACGGGGGCCTTCAACGCACACTTGACTAGTTTGTAGCTAAGTGTATAGCGGTTGGTATGAGAATCAGCACCTTTAAGTCTGAGGCCACAGTGGTATCCCACTCACCTTTCATGACCCAGGACTTGCTAGAGGGATTGTATCTTATAGTATCTTATCTTAAGAATTAAATAGGGGTGTGAATCTCTCTGTGTCAGGCGATTTGATTCAATTCTGATTTTTGAGGTCACGATTCAATTCAGAAACAATTTTTGATTCAGGAACCATTTTTCAATTTAAATGGTCTTTAAATTTGATTTAAATTAAGTGATTGACGAAGAAGAAATGACATTGTTGTCATGGTGGGTCAGGCCAGACACAGAGGGATGAACACTCCCAGACATGGGTGCAATGCAAGTACTTTAATAACACAATAGAAAATCATAGAAAGAGCAAACTAAAGCAAACAAAGCAGCAACTAACGAGAATAAACAGGAAAACAACGTAAACTCGACAAACTAGAGGGCGAACACAAAGCACACCTGAGACCGGGGGGCTCTAGGAGCTGAGCTAGATGAGCAGGGCAGGGAACAGGGGGAACCAGCCGCAGAACCAAAAACGGCTAGGCCGACCAAACCTGGCAACGCAGTGTGGAAAAGGGTCGCCTAGCTGGAGCGAGGGTCGTGGGTATAAGGTGGGAGTGAGCGAAAGCATCTCGCTAAACACATGAACATGAAACACGACACTGAACCGACACAATGAACCAAACATGAACCAAACACACATGAACGCAACTGAACCAGAACCGAGTCACTGAATAGATACAAGAACAGAAACATAACAAAAAGACCTTAAGTGGGCAGCGGCTCGGAATCGCTGCATTCTTGCAAGTAGAAAATGGAGCATTTTACTTTCTTATTTTGAAGTTTACTTTAGTCTGTTTATGTTCAAAACGGAAAATAAAAAATGTAGTTAATTATGTATTTCAGTGTATTGTGGTTATTCGTGTGTGTGTGTGTGTGTGTGTGTAAATGTGTATAGCTATGTTCTTTGTTTAAACTCTGTCACTGATAAAGTGGAGATATACATTTTTTGCATTATAAATATAAAATTATTTTATATATATCACATATATCAACAATGTGAACCATACAGCTGTAGCCTATAAGTGCTGTGTGGTTTTGCAGAATTCGTGTGTCAATGGCATTGGGGGCCAGAAAATATGGTTTCAGAATCAGAAATACTTTATTAATCCTAGTAGTGAAACTGCAGTTGCCATAGTTGCAGCGGTTTGTGTAAGAATAAACACTCTATAAAGTTTAAAACAAAAACAGAAAAATAAGGTTTATAATATATATTATATGATATGACATATATTATGATATGATTAAATGGTATTTATAGTATGAATATAGTTTTATGAATAAAAGCAAAGTGACAATAACTGTGATAATAAATATGGAACAGACCATATGAAACATTTTGAATTACTGCACCTCTGAGTTATTTCACAGATATTAAAATGAATTGCATTACTATTATTATTGCACATATGAACAGTATAATCATAGAACTGCACAGATGAACCATAGTGTCACACATTGAGGGAGGAGTTATAGAGTTTGATGACCACAGGTAAGAATGACCCCCTGTGGCGCTCTGTGGTGCATTTTGGTGGACTGAGTTTTGCACTGACTGTGCTCCAGTGTCTCAACACCGTGTTGTAAAGTGGGTGGGAGCCATCAGTGTTCTTAGCCCTGTTTGTAGTTCTCCACAGTGTCCACACTGACCCCACTGACGGACACAGGGGTCATCGGTGCCTTGTCTCTTCTCAGGTCCACCAATAGTTCTTTGGTCACATTGAGATGCAGATGGTTTAGCTCAAACCATGTGACAAAGTTCTTCATCGTCACCAAATCCTCATCCTCATCACTTCTGTAAAAGAGTGTAGAAGAAGAGAGAGAGAGAGAGAGAGAGAGAGAGAGAGAGAGAGAGAGAGAGAGAGAGAGAGAGGACAGGTCCCTGCAAGGCTCCAATGTTGCGGACCACTCTGCCCGACACACAGTGCTGCAGTCTTTTTTTTAAGGGGCTACACTTGTCTTTGTTGGTTTCTTCAATAAAGGCAGGTTCTTTGGCAGTTGGGTTCTTTGCGTTCTTTCTCATTCAGTGGGTGAGAAACTAGTAACTTGGTGTTGAGTTGTTTTTAAATTTTTACCCATAGTTACAATCACATTTTATTCTCAAAGGTTTCTTGCTTTGTGGTAGTAAGATTTTCGCAATGCGTCCAGATTTTGTCGTCCATCGAAACGCCGCCTTCAAAATGCAAAAATACCCATAATGCCTTTTTCTTTTGCTGTTTACAACATGCCATGGCTTTTAAGTGCTTCACATTTTACTAATTGTGTTTTCTTGCTGCTATTTTCTTAGAATGTTCTTGTACAATAATAGTATGTTGGTATAATATTTTTGTAAATAATTTAGAAATTAATTGCAAATATAAATATATTACCCGGCGAGGCCTGTGCCCCCTCGACACGCAGTACTTCAACAAGTTCAAACCAGGCCTCATCCACTTGGACTGAAACTGAAACTTCAGGTATGACTGATGAAGAAATCAAGTCAGATATCCTAGCCTCACTGAGGGAAGATATATCCAAAATAATAAGGCAAGAACTGGAGTGTGTGTTTACTGACAATTTTAATGCTCTACAAAGTGAGTTGATGTGGCGGGAGGTCTGTTGACATGGTCTGACGAAGTGATTACTGACTGCTGAAACTTGCCTTAAAAGCCAAGTTGAAACCCTTAAAGAAAAGAATGATGATTAGAGGGCAGAATGAGAAGGGGGAATGTTTGAATAGTTGGCGGGGGGTCTTAACTGTGTCTTGTCACAGCACATGGACAGACAACCCGAATCGAAAGCCCCCCTCCCTAAAATGAGTAAGATGCTTAGACATCAATCTTTTGAACTGGGTCTTGTTGATGTGTTGAGAAGTAAATTCACAAGACACAGAGACTTTACACACTATTCATGTACAACTGCATCCTATTCCAGGATTGACTATTTTTGAACCCCCAAATTAGAGTTACATGGGGTAATAGACATTATGATACCTCTTATACTCTTTATTTAACTCACTTTTTTTATTTCCTAATGCAAACTGGAAGAAGGAAAAAATGCTATGTATGGAAACATTCTGTCTTATGACTTTAAAAAAATCTTCTGTATTTTTATCACAGATTTTTTGGCAGTTTGGTTTTAGGTTGTGTGGGCTTTCTGTTTAGGTTCAGCTTTTGAGCTTTGCGTTCTGTCTCATGCAGTGGGTGAGAAACTAGTAACTTGGTGGTGATTTGTTTTAAGGCTTCCTTGCTTTGCCGCCTTCACAATGCAAAAATACCCATAATGCCTTTTCCTTTTGCTGTTTAAAACATGCCATGGCATTTAAGTGCTTCATATTTGGATAATTGTGTTTTCTTGCATGTATTTGCTTTGAATGTTCTAGTACAATAATAGTATGTTTGTATAACGCAGTTCATAATTCAGAAAGTAAGTGTGATAAACTGGTTACCATTGTTGAAATCTGAAGTAAAGTAGGTGTACATATATACTTCTGAAAAGGGTCAGCATTGTTTTGTTTTTTTTTGTTTTTTTTGTAAAAGCATTATCAAAGCTGTTGAGTTTAATTCATTCATTGTTCATTACTGGTAAAAAGATCTACCCAATACCCCACCATGCTGATTTGAAATATAATCAACCATGGCATTGTTTTCTTTTTATACAGAGTTAAAAGATTGTTTTAAGAATAAGCTTGAATTTTGTTTCAGTATTATCTGTTGCAGTCAAGACAATTTGTTTGGCAGTAGGTTCAGCTTTGTGTTTCATCTCATCAAGTGGGTAAGAGACTATTAACTTGGTGGTGAGTTGTTTTAAGACTGTTTTTATTGTTTTTTTTTAATTTTTGCCCATAGTTACAAACACATTTTTTCCTCAAGGGACCCTTGCTTTGTTGTGTTAAGATTCACGTAATGTGTCCGGATTTTGTTATCATTTGTAACGCCACCTTCACAATGCAAAAATACCCATAATGCTTTTTCCTTTTGCTGTTTGCAACATCCCATGCCTTTCTTGTGCTTCATATTTTACTAATTGTGTTTTATTGCTGTTATTTTCTTAAAATGTTCTTGTACAATAGTAGTATGTTGGTATAATGCAATTATACCATTCTTGAAATCCTCTGTAAAGTAGGTGTACATGTATAGTTCTAAGAAAAACAAGCTTTCTTTTGCAGCGGCTTTATATAATCTGTGAGAGTAATCTGAGGTATGGTAATACCTTGTTCAAAACTTTACCCAAAACCTTCCCACCCTTAATTGAAATATATTGTGTCATGGCAAATTGTGTTAGTTTTTTGAGGGGTTTCTCAGGCTCTTTTTGCTGCAAGGTAGATTTTATTGGTGGTTTGGTTATAGATTGTGTAGGCATTTTGTTTAGGTTCAGCTTTTGAGCTTTGCGTTTTATCTTATCCAGTGGGTAAGAAACCAGTAACTTGGTGGTGAGTTACTTGAAGACTGTTTTAATTGAATTTTACATTTTTTAAAATGATCCATGAATGCAAAAATACCCATAATGATTTTTCTCTTCTGCCATGCCTTTTAAGTGCTTCATAATAAACTAATTGTGTTTTCTTATAATAATAATTATAAAATAATAGTATGTTGGTACAAGGCAATTTGGAAAGTAATTCAGAAAGTAATTGTGATAAATTGGTTACCATTCTTGAAATCCTGAGTAAAGTAGGTGAACATTTTTTGTGGGTTTTTTTTCTGCAAAGGCAATGTCATAGTTTTTGAGTTTAATCCAGTGCATGGTCATTACTGTTTAAAATATTTACTCAATACCCCACCATGATGGTTTGAAATATAGTCCATCATGGCAATTTGTGTTTTTATAGAGACTCAAAAATCTATGTTAAGAATAAGCTTGAATTTTTTTCTTTTTTTATAGTGTTTTCTGTTCCTGTCAAAACAGGGTTTTTTTGGCAGTTTGGTTTTAGATTGTGTGGCCAACGTGTTTAGTTTCAGGTTTTGAGCTTTGCTTTTCATCTTATCCAGTGGGTAAGAAACTTGGTGGAGAGTTATTTTAAGACTGATTTAATTATTTTTTAAATGTTTGTGCCCATAGTTACAATCACAGTCAACACAGTTTTTTGGCAGTTTGATTTTAGGTTGTGTGTGCATTATATTTATGTTCAGGTTTTGAGCTTTGTGTTTTGTCTCATCTAGTGAGTAAGAAACTAGTAACTTGTTTGTTAGTTGTTTTAAGACTGGTTTTATTGTTGTTGTTTTATTGGTGTTGCCCACAGTTATAAACATATTTTTTTCCTCAAGGGTCTCTTGCTTTGTTGTGGTAAGATTCCTGTAATGCCTATAGATTTTGTTGTTAATTGTATCCCCGCCTTCACAATGCAAAAATACCCATAATGCTTTTTCCTTTTGCGTTCTACGACATGCCATGTCTTTGTATTGCTTCATATTTTCCTAATTATATTTTTTTGCTGCTAATTACTTAGAATCTTTCATGTACAACAATAGTAAGTTGGAACAACACAATTTGGAAAGTAGTTGAGAAAGTAATTGCTATAAACTGGTTACCATTCTTGAAATCCTCAGTACATTAGGTGTGTATGTATGTATATATATATTTAAATTTACTTTTAAGAAGATTTAGTGTTTTTTTACTTAGAACCAATGTCATGGTTTATGAGATTAATTCAAGGCGTTGCTATTTGTGGTTGAAAGCTTTTGTTTTTTTGACTTGGAAATATAATCAGCCATGGCAATTTTTGTTGTTCTGTAATGAGACTTGAGTCTTTTGGTTTCGTCTCTCTTTTTTCTCACAGTCAAGGCAGTTTCTTGGCAATTAGTTTTTAGCTTGTGTGGGTATTATGTTTAGGTTCAGCTTTTGAGCTTTGCGTTCTGTCTCATCCAGTGGGTGAGAAAATAGTAACTTGGTGGTGATTTGGCTGGTTTTATTGATTTTTAATTTTTGGCCCATAGTAACAAACACATTTTTCTCAAGGGTCCCGTGCTTTGTTGTGTTAAGATTCCGGTAATGCTTTTGGATTTTTTTGTCAATCGGAACAGCGACTTCACAATGCAAAAATACCCACAATGCTTTTCCCTTTTGCTTTCTACGACATGCCATGGCTTTTAAGTGCTTCATATTTTACTAACTGTTTTTCTTGCTGCAATTGTCTTAAAATGTATGTTGGTATAACGCAATTCGGAAAGTAATTCAGAAAGTAATTGAAATAACCTGGTTACCATTCTTGAAATCCTCTGTAAAGTAGGTGTACATATATAGAGTTCTAAGTAGATATAACTTCTGTATTTTTGGCAATATTGTGGAGTGTAAATTTAATATGAGGTGTGATCATTGCTGGTTAAAAATACTGAAAGTTGCTGGTTGAAAATGGAGTTTGTATCTTTGGTTTCTTCAGGCTATTTGTGCTGCAATCAAGGCAGTTTTATAGCAGTCTGGTTTTAGATTGTGTGGGCGTTCTGTTTGGTGGGTTGTTTTAAGACTGCTTTTATTCATTTCTTAATGTTTTTGCCTATAGATATAATGAGATTTTTCTCAAGGGTCCTTTCCTTTGTTATGTTAAGATTCTCGTGATGTGTTTGGATGTTCTTGTCAATCACAACACCGCCTTGACATTGCAAAAATAACCATACTTTTTCCTTTTGTTGAGCACGGAGAACACAAAGAGCACAAATATGACTAAGAAAGAGCACAAAGAACACACACATGAACCCATACATGAGTACAAATATGGAAATACATTAATAAATAAGTGTAGACATATGGAAACAGATAAATGCCAAAATGTGGCGAAACAAATAAATACACTAAAACAAACAAAAAAATAGAGAAATTAATGTGAAATTGTGAAAATACCAAAGTAAAGATGTGGAAGTATGTGACTGATTTTACTGACTGCAGTGATTCATGTCCTAAAGTAACTAGACACCCTTTCTTCTGATTAAATTCAGCTGCTTTACGGCATCTGACACAGCTGTATTATTTCCATAGAAAAACACTGACCAATAGAACAGGACTTTCTACAGAAACTTTGTGGTGACAGACCCGGTTTCTAAATCTAGTCTCAGATCATACAGATCTGATGCTGAACTTTAGTATGAGTGAGGCCTTCATTCATCAGACCTGGCTGTATTCAGTCAGCTCAGTCTCATCACTGCAATGTGCTTCATGTGTTGCTAAGGTAACTGAAGGGGCATAGCACTGTACACAGCACTGTGTGTCCATACAGTCCTATACAGCCAATGAAGAGACTGACCTCAGTGACCCGAGTCCTCCTCCATTGTGAGGTCATGTCGATGACATCACAGAGCCTATAAAAAGGCAGGTTCCCCCTCATTGGCTCAGTTCGGATTCAGCAGCTCGGGAGACGCTTGATTCCTGCGTTCACACTGACGCCATTTAGCTGATTTAGCTGATTTTGCCTAGAACCATCTTATCTAGAACCATAAAGAGGTTCTACATTTGCTTGGGATATACAGGGAACAGTCCTTACAACCTTCTTAACCTTCTGACTTTAATTTCCTCTTTCCATCTACAGGGGAAAATGCAAACCAAAGAAGTCCTGAGGAGTTTGGGCTACGAGGTGGTGGATTTCATTGGTAAAGGGAGTTACGGTGAGGTTAAGCTGGCCACATCTCAAAGGCACTCCAACCATGTGGCCATCAAAATAATGCACCGCAGGCTGGCATCACATATTTTTGTCTCTAAACTTCTGCCCCGGGAACTGGCCATTCTGAAAAGAGTAAAGCACCCTCACATTGTTCAGGTGCATGAAATCTTTGAGATGCCAAACGGACAGGTGTTTATTGTGATGGACGCTGCCGCAATGGATCTTCAACAGAAGATCTGGGAGCTCGGCCGCATTCCCATTGGCCAAGCAAAAATGTGGTTCTCACAGCTGCTCAGCGCTGTGGCCTATCTACATCAGCAGAACATTGTACATCGTGACCTTAAATGTAAAAACGTTCTGCTGACTGCTAACGACCAAGTCAAATTAACCGACTTTGGTTTAGGCCGTTTTTCAAGGGGCTTTCCTGACTTAAGCAAGACCTATTATTGCACTCCCGAGTATGGTGCACCTGAGGTGCTTTTGGAAAAACCCTATGATCCAAAAAAAAGTGACGTGTGGAGTCTAGGTATTATCTTTTACTCCATGGTCACCGGATCCACACCCTTCAAAGTTAACAGTTTGAAGAGTCTCCTACGTGTCCAGCGAGAACCCTTGGTGTTTCCACGTAGGATCACAGTGGAGGAGCCCTGTCGGGCCTTCATATCTTATATGCTGCAGTACGACCCCTCCACTCGGCCGTCTGTGACAGAGGTGGCACAGCACCCTTGGCTGCAGTCGAGGCAGGAACGGTAAGTAAACCACTGTGCAGGTATACATATATGAAGAACATTTTGAATGGGTCACTCAAAGTAAAGAGCTGTTTTGCAAATAGGTAACATACAGTATTAGTTCACTAACGATAAGTACACTAACACATTGCTTCTGTACTGTCTCCAGGGTTATTGGCAGGTTTGTGGTGGTGCCCGTTGAGGATCTGTGTCCAGACGTCAACCCACTTGAAACGTCAGAGGAAGAGTCTCAGTCTTCCTTCTCTTTCAGCAGTAACATAGACAGTATTTCCTCTTCTGCCTCTGAAAATGGGCTGGTGTTTTTCAGCACTCCTCAGTCGACAGAGGAAGAGTCTCCGTCTTCTTCTTTAAGCAGAGACGTAGACGTTCTCTCATCTCATGGTGTCAGATGCGAGACTCTGATGCCTGAGCAGAAAAACAACAGCAATGGAGCTGGTGCAAGTCTGACTTGCCAAAGGGTAGAGGCTGTGGAGGAGCACTATGGTTGCGTTAGCTGTAGTCCTGTTTGTGCTGCTATTAAAAGGGCAGCTAATGCTTATGTCAAGGCACCAATTCTCAGAGCCTCCCGGTCACTCCGACGGAGGATGAGGAAGTTATTCAGAGTTAACTCTGTGGTCCATGACACCACCTCTATTTCCCAGCAGAGTGCTCCTCATTCTGCTTCCCCTTCAGATGCTCATGCTTGTTTGTGTTCTGAGCAGAGACTCAAGGATGTGACTGTAGATGTCCCTCTCCATGGGCTAGTGCTGGAGACAGCATCTGTTCTCCCACAGCCCACAGTATGGAAAGGAACCAGGAGGCTGAGGTTCCCTAAATTTAAGGTATGTTAGGCAAGTGTTGAGCGATCGTCACAGCCTCAGATTTTATACTTTAAATATTTGCTAGAAATGTTTCAGTTGATTCATATGTGTCATTTTGTCTCGCCAACAGATCCTGAAGAAGACGAAGATGATTCACCCATTGTAGACATCTAGCACGGCCCTGGTGATAACATACTACCTTTACACAATTTATTGGTCATTTATACGTTGTTTTGACCAGAGGAGGATGGGTCCCCCTAGTGAGTCTTGGTTCCTCCCAAGGTTTCTTCCTCCAGCTCTGAGGGAGTTTTTCCTTGCCACTGTCGCCTTTGGCTTGCTCACTTGGGGTTCATGTTGTATTTATTTATTTTTATTTGTCCTATTTCCGGATTTTTGTAAAGCTGCGTTGCACCATCAGGTTGTAAAAAGCGACATACACATCATTTGGAGTTGACTTGTTATGTAAGGGGTAGGAGGGACACTGTCTAAACTGATTGAGATGCCTCTGTAATGTTGCATGGACCTCAGGAACAGTGCCTCTGGACTGGCAATCCAAGGTTGTGGTCCTCATTAAGAAAGTGAACCAGAGAGTGTGTGGAAACTTTTGAAGCATCACACCTCGGTTTCCCTCTAGAAAGTTTATGCCAGGGTAGTGCAAAGATGAGACTCAGGAGGAGAAATGCAGATTCTGTCCTGACCATGAAATTTTGGACCAGCTCTTCACTCTCTTTTGGATAGTTGAGGAGACATGGGAGTTCAGCAGTCCTGTCTACATGTTTTGTGGACTTGAAGGCTCATGACCATGTTCTCTGAGACATCTTGTGAGAAGTGCTCTAGGTGCATGGGATGCAAGGGTCGGTGATGCGAGCTGTGCAGTCCTTGTACTCACTGAGTCAGAGCTGTGTCCATATTTTCAGCACTAAGTAAAGCTTGTTGAGTGTTGCCGTTGGTCTTTGTCAGGGCTGTGCCATGTGTCTGCTCCTGTTTGTGATATTCATAGACGGGACAGCAAGGCGTAGCCAGGGGCAGGATGGTCTACGGGGGCCTTCAACGCACACTTGACTAGTTTGTAGCTAAGTGTATAGCGGTTGGTATGAGAATCAGCACCTTCAAGTCTGAGGCCACAGTGGTATCCCACTCACCTTTCACGACCCAGGACTTGCTAGAGGGATTGTATCTTATAGTATCTTATCTTAAGAATGAAATAGGGGTGCGAATCTCTCTGTGTCAGGTGATTTGATTCAATTCTGATTTTTGAGGTCACGATTCAATTCAGAAACAATCTTTGATTCAGGAACCATTTTTAAATTCAAATGGTCTTTAAATTTGATTTAAATTAAGTGATTGATGAAGATGAAACGACATTGTTGTCATGGTGGGTCAGGCCAGACACTCACAGAGATCGGTGCAATGCAAGTACTTTAATAACACAATAGAAAATCATACAAAGAGCAAACCAAAGCAAACAAAGCAGCAACTAACGGGAATAAACAGGAAAACAACGTAAACTCGAGAAACTAGAGGGCGAACACAAAGCACACCTGAGACCAGGGGACTCTGGGAGCTAAGCTAGATGAGCAGGGCAGGGAACAGAGGGAACCAGCCGCAGAACCAAAAACGGCTAGGCCGACCAAACCTGGCAACGCAGCGTGGAAAAGGGTCGCCTAGCTGGAGCGAGGGTCGTGGGTATAAGGTGGGAGTGAGCGAAAGCATCTCGCTAAACACATGAACATGAAACACGACACTGAACCGACACAATGAACCAAACATGAACCAAACACACATGAACATAACTGAACTAGAACCGAGTCACTGAATAGATACAAGAACAGAAACATAACAAAAAGTCCTTAAGTGGGCGGCGGCTCGGAATCGCTGCATTCTTGCAAGTAGAAAATGGAGCATTTTACTTTCTTATTTTGAAGTTTACTTTAGTCTGTTTATGTTCAAAACGGAAAATAAAAAATGTAGTTAATTATGTATTTCAGTGTATTGTGGTTATTCATGTGTGTGTGTGTGTGTGTGTGTATATAGCAAGAATATGTTCTTTGTTTAAACTCTGTCACTGATAAAGTGGAGACATACATTTTTTGCATTATAAATACAAAATTATTTTATATATATCACATATATCAACATTGTGAACCTAACCATACAGCTGTAGCCTATATGATATGGCTATGTAAAAGTGCTGTGTGGTTTTGCAGAATTCATGTGTCAATGGAATTGGGGGCCAGAAAATATGGTTTCAGAATCAGAATCAGAAATACTTTATTAATCCTAGTAGTGAAACTGCAGTTGCTTTAGTTGCAGCGGTTTGTGTAAGAATAAACACTCTATAAAGTTTAAAACAAAAATAGAAAAAAGGTTTATAAATTATAAGATTAAATGGTATTTAGAGTATGAATACAGTTTTATGAATAAATGGCAAAGTGACAATAACTGTGATAATAAATATGGAACAGACCGCCCAGAGCATTAGGCCAAATGGTGTTAAATGCACTGGAGAAATCAAAAAACATGATCCTTACAGTGCTGGCTGGATTATAGCATCCTCAACTCCCAGACAGGACTGTGCCGGAGCTCATCCAGGACTAGCTTCTCCATGGTCTTCATGATGTGTGACGTCAGTGCCACTGGCCTGTACTCCTAATGTCACTGGGTCGCGGCATCTTCTGGACAGGAACAATGCAGTACGTTTTCCACATCCACGGGACATAGTGCAGTACTCCGCAAAGCTGTGTGGCACAGGCCTAGCATAAGGCTTTGGCACAGGCCCCTGGGATGGACCCCATCTGGGAGAACAGAGTACACAAACATGAGTAAGAGAGTAAGCTAATCCAGAGTCTCGTGGAGAAGCCTTAATATCCTAATTTCGAATGTGAGGCATTAACTAACTTACGTTCTCAAATGACTCACCTAAATACATTTGAACATGCAATGATAGATTCTCAACTTCACACAGAGCTTACGTTTACTTGCTATGTTCTTTTGTATTACTCACTGAGATTGGGTAATGAATATATGGTCTCTTATTACCGAAAGGAAAGGAAACTTTTCTTTTCTCGACAAAAGAACAGACGTCTTCATTTGATCAAACAGACACGAGCTAGAAATTACACCAAAAAGAACAATGTGACGTGAAACACTTGAGGACAAACATCAGTTACATGAGTCTGCTTCACTATATGTGTGTGTGTGTGTGTGTGTGTTATAGGGTCACTCCAGACAAAGTGCCTCCAGAGGGAGGTGAGAGTTGTGTTATTAGACGGGGAGTAGAGTGTCTGGGTTGATTCACAAGTACCCCAAGACGTTTTAAGGATCTTGGTCCGAGGTACTCTCCTAAAACTACATGCCATGGCTTTACTAGAATTTGACTAATTGTGTTTTCTTGCTGCTTCTTTCTTAAAATGTTCTTCTACAATAATAGTATGTTCCTTCCAAAAAGGAAAACACATTCAACCCTAAATCAAAGCCTTATGCTAGGTAGCCTGTATAACTCATTTAAAGCTGGTGAGGAATCTCAAGAATGAGTATTAGAGCTAGAAGTCCTGATCCTGAAGTAGGAAACACTCCTGAACACCTGCACAGTTTAAACTCATGCAAATAACCAGAGCTGAATTCACTGATATTTGGACTACACTCACTTCAACCAGAAATCAGCTCTGTGAGCAACACTTGTGAGATGAACAACTCATAGCAGGTACCCCCATCTTTTTAGTCTTTTCCCCCACCCACGCTGCAGGCCTGTTAGGATGCTTGTGAACGTTGGGGCCTTGAACCAGTAAACAGCACTGGCCGCTTCGCCCCGTGTGGAGCAAAATAAAAGAAAATAAAAGGGTAGCGCTAAAATAGCTTCATCAAATGTGAGGCTTGAGTCGTTTCTGGCTCCTTCTCATCCCCTGCCCACTCTTCCACTCTCTGTCTCTCTCTAGCCTCAGCTCCTGCTAACTGTGCTATGGGGTTGTGTATCCCACTCTCTCCAGGAGAAAGTCAAACTCTCAGTTCTAGCCACTCCGACTACAACAGGTCATCCACAGTACAGCGACAGTCCCTTACTGGTAGCTGACAGTGAACCTGCACCCCAAGCTCGTCTGGCTTCTCCAACCAAACTGAGACCCAGGCTAGCACGGCTGCTCTGCACTCTGAGCTCACTAACTATCAGACTGAAAGTTAGGATGGTTACTCAAACATACTCTGCTAAATGTGTTAGTAAACGGCATTAAAAGGTCTAACAGACTCTTCTTGTAAGTAATAACAGTGTATTTTACTCCAGAATCCTCAGAGCAAAACTATTTTCCTGCTGTACTTCTGCTGTTTTTCAGCCCTCTCTCCCTGGAGCCCCGCCCCTCTCTCTCAGGAACCAATTGAATACACTGAAAGCGTGTGATCCTGCTAAACTATCCAATTAGAAAGAAGATACAGGAAAACTGACAGATCCACATAACGTTGTAGTGCACTGAGCACATGTTCACCCTGTTCATTTCAACCAAACTCTGGAGCTTCTTTTTTCTCCTTTTTTCAATGATAGACTTCCTTTAACCATTACATGAACGTACAGACTATTAAAACATTAGTTTCCTCACCTTTGCCAACTATATTTTACAAAAGAACCACAAAGATTTTAACACTATTGCTGAATGAAACAAAAAATAATAATTTCACAAAAAATATTAGTTATTTTTATTGACCTTTTTTCCCCTTTTTTCTTTGTGCTGTTTACAACATGCCACGGCTTTTAAGTGCTTCATATTTTACTAACTGTGTTTTCTTGCTGCAATTTTCTTAAAATGTCCTTGTACAATAGTAGTATGTGGGTATAACGCAATTCGGAAAGTAATTCAGAAAGTAATTGTGATAAACTGGTTACGACTCTTGAAATCTTCAGTAAAGTCGATGTACATATATAGTTCTGAGAAGGTCTGTATTATTTTGCAGAGGCAGTATCATAGCTTGTGAGTTTAATCTGAGGTGTGATCATTGCTTGTTGAAAACTTTACCCACTATCCGACCAGGATGATTTGAAATATAGTCAACTATGGCCATTTTTTGTTAGTGTTAGTTAAGAATAAGCTTGAATGTTTTTTTCAGTGCTTTTTGTTGTAGTCAGTTTGGTTTTAGATTGTGTGGGTATTAAGTTTACGTTCAGCTTTTTTCCACTTTCTAGCACTTATTTTTATATCTGTTTAGTCATTTACTGCGTCATATGCTTACTAACTGCTTTTCCATTGTGTTTACAGTCTATTCCCACAGGTATATCAACAAACTAAACAAAAAGCCCAGTAGCAGTTTACCCCTACAACCAGCTTTATTTCAGTGCCCAAATCAACTGCAAGCGGGAAGTCCCTGCTTTTTATGGCTGCTGCTGCTTTTTGACTGTATGAAGTGTGGCATGTTTAGTCTAGAGCCTTTTTCCACCGCTAGTGATAATGATAGTGTTTGTACTGAATGTGAGCTAGTTCACTCTTTGGTGGTTAAAGTGGAGCAGTTAGAGGTGAGCATCACGGCTTTACTAAAGGATAGAGAGCCAGAGTCACTGACAGCAGCCCCGGATGCTTTAGGGAGAGCTAGCACCCCCCTCCACTCCGGAGTTAGCTAAGCTAAGGCTAATGCTAGCGCTAAGACCAAAGCTAGCCCACCAGAACACCAAACAGGTTTACCCCTCAGTGAAACACCCGCTGAGGAGCCTGTTCAGCGTACTCTGCTCAGAGGAGACTCTGTTATCTGACACGTGAAGATAGCTCGTCCTTTAGAGGCTCCAGCAGAACTGTTAGCTGTTTACCAGGAGCCAGAGCGCCGGACATTAGCGCCCACCTTAAGCAGGTAGCAAACAGGAGATATTCGAGGGTAGTTATTCATGTAGGGGCAACGATATTCATCTGCGGCAGTCAGAAGTAAGTAAGGATAACATTAAAGAGGGGGTTAAACTGGTCCAGACAATGTCTGATGTGGTCATTTGCTCTGGCCTTATCCCAATGAGGCGCGGCTCTGAGTCTTACAGCCGACTCACAGCGCTAAATCACTGGATGTTCAAGTGGTGTTCGGAAAATCATGTGGGCTTCATAGATAACTGCTTAGAGAGAGAGAGAGAGAGAGAGAGAGAGAGTCGTGTTTAGTATGAGCTCTTGAAATTTCTACCTTTTTTCATTTTTAAAATGAGATAAATCACAGAAATCAAACTGATTATAATTATAATATCAAAAAAACATCATTTCAGTTTAAAAAGAATTTATTTGGATATAATTAGACAGAAAAACAAGCAAAAATAAGAATCAGAAGGAGAGCAGCTAGCAGAGCAGCAAGCAGCGTAGCCGTTAGCCGTTAGCAGTGGAAGCAGATTCAGCAGAAGCAGAATCAGCTCCAGAAAGAATCCAGAGGAAAACTGAACAGGGAGCTGTAGACCTGCTACACCCACCGCTGAGACCAACCACACCCGACTAAACCAGGAGCAGAGACCAGACAGCCCCCACACCTGCGCCTCACACTGGGGTAAGAGACCCGCTCCCACAGAGCGACAGAGTCACAGACCGGAGACCATCACCCTAAACTAAGGTCTGAACTCAGGTATGAAACTCTAGCTACAGAAGAGGAGAACGTGCTCAGATAGCGCTAACCCCGCTAAGTTTGCTAAAGCAGCTAATCTGGCAGTTACTGCGAGCCTCCTCTGATTGGTCAGCTGCTACAAAAACTGCTACAACCAATGAGAGCAGCAGACAGCAGCATAAACAGAGGCAGCAGAGAGAGAACCCTGAGACCCTGTTTAAAGACTGCAGCTCCATCAGAGGGAGAAACACCACCACCAACCTGCTCTTCTACACTGAGCACAGTCCAGCATGGCATTCGGCTCTGTGCAGATATTTCACACACACCACAAAGAGAGGCATCTGCAAGGGCCGCCAGTTATACATCTTTGAGGATGCAGAAAAAGATGCAGAGAACAGGCTCCTAACAGTGAACCTGTACCAAAACGGCACAGTGATGGTGCAGGGGAGTGAAGACGCTCTGCTGGAATTTGAAATGGCTTTTCCCAGTCTCACAAACCTGGCCAACCAAGAAAGAGCTGAAGCCCCCAGCACAGTCCCCAGCCCAACCCCCACACTTGAACAAACACCTGCTGAAGGGGAAACAGAGCCCCCACAACATTACTGTAGATCACAGCCCTCCCTCAGTCAGCACTGCCCCGCCCCCGAGCCCACGCCTCCACTCCACTGTAGCTGAGATAAAGAACAGCCTCTCCTTACTGGAAGTGGAACTGGTAGAACTGAGGGAGCACATCCACACCCACATCACCACCAGGAAAGACATGAGCCTCCTCAGAGACCAGTACAGCCAGCTAAAGGTATCTGTACAAGAGCTGAAGGGAGACGTAAAGAATCTGCTACAGGAGAGAGAAGCACTAAACAATGAACTGGCAAGGGTTCGAGACAACACACACAAAGAACTGGAACAAATTAGACAGGAACTGAAAACAGAAATTCGGAGCCTCAAGGAAGAGCTGCACCAGAAAGACACCACCATAAAGAACCTAAACACACAGATCCAGACACACATTGAGCAGCTGAACACTCCACTCACTGCCAGCCCCTCACAATCCAGCCAGACTCAAAATCTTCCTGCTACACAGCAAGACCACCACAAGCCCTCGTCTGATAGACCCGTAGAGCTCCAGAAGCCTGAAGCAGAGGAAGCAGCAGAGCAGCAGACCAGCAGAGCAGCAGACCAGCCACCGTGGAGAAAGACTCAGACATTGCCATTCTGATTGATTCAAACGCAAAATTCCTGCAGGATTTACTCTTCCCAGGTCAGAAAACAGCAAAAATATGGTGCCCAAAAATAAAAGATGCCCACAGAATTCTCTCTGATTCCAAACTTAACACTGCTAAATCTATCATTATCCACACTGGCACCAATGACCTCAGAACAGAGCAGGAGAGGGTAGGAAGACTGATGTGCAGAGTAGCAGAGAGAGCTGCTGAGTCCTTTCCTAACACCAAAATCATTATCTCCACCCTCCTGCCCTGCAAAGACTTCCACCCAGCCACCATCCACAAGATCAACACAGACATCTCTAGAGGATGTGCCCTCATGCCTAATGTGCACCTGGCCCACCACTCTAACATCACCCCCCACCATCTCTACGAACCATGTGCACATAAGCAAACACATGGTCAGAGAATTTGCCAGGACACTTAAAAATACTACAATTGGCAGACATTCCCACTCAACACAGGAACACGGAGGAATGGTTCCCAAGACCACAACACAGCTTCAGGCACGCAGCCATCAGCCCTACCATCAACAAACACCTCCTGAGAGCCCGACACCTACCTGGACAGCATAATTCTCCTCACACCCCGCCAACTGGACCAGCCTACCGGTTCACACCGTCCAGACCAGCACAACGCCTCCCTCCAACCAGACCAGTGCACCGGCCCCACCCTGAACACGCACCCCGAGCAGCCCCCCTCACTCAGGACAGGGCCCTACAGCAGCAACGCAGCTATGCAGAGGTCCTTCGTACTCCACAGAGCTCTACACAGATGGGTAAAATCAAACAGTTGCTACAGTACATCTGTGCAAAACTCCCATAGCTCATATATGCAGCACACTTACAGTCACTACTTCAATCTTTTTCATTATAAAATGAACTTGTAGTGGACTTCTTGTTTTGTTTCTGAATGTATTTATTTATTTTCTCCAATATATTCAGTATTAGTAGATTTCTTTATTTACCTCATTTTAATCAGAAAAGGAGATTCAATATTAACATGGCTTCACTCTCAATTAGCATGTGGAACATTCAAGGTTTAAAATCATCAACATTTGGGTTTAAAAATCTAGATGAAGACTTTCAAAACAATATCAAAAACACTGATCTTCTAATACTGCAGGAGACTTGGTGTAGGACTGATACGACCACTCACTGTCCCCAAGGCCACAGAGACATCATCATCCCTTCCCAAAAACTGAACTCAGTGCGTCAGGGCAGAGACTCGGGAGGAATAATAAGTTTTTTAGACACATTGAAAATTGGAAAATTTTACATTTGGCTTAAAATAAAAAAGGCATTATTATCTCTGAAAAAAGATCTGTTTCTCTGTGCCATTTATATTCCTCCAACAGAGTCCCCTTACTGCCCTGAGGAGATGTTCCCAGAGCTAGGAAAGGAAATATGCCATTTCCAGGCGCAGGGAAATGTGCTGATTTGTGGGGACTTCAATGCTAGAACTGGAACACAGCCTGATTATATTAATATAAAAAATGACAAATACATTAACAATAATATGCCATCCATTACTAATAACCCTTCTTATGCCCATAGAAACAATCAAGATTGCACGGTCAACAAAAGTGGTAAAGACCTCCTGCAGCTCTGTCAAAGCCTGGGTCTGTACATCGTCAACGTTAGGTTACGAGGGGACACTTTAGGAAGGTATACATTTTGCTCACCTCTTGGGAATTGTACAGTAGATTACATCATAACAGATTTAGACCCTTTGTCTCTCAGCGCATTCACTGTAAAACCACTAACCCCTCTGTCTGATCACAGCCAAATCACTGTGTTCATTAAAAGGGCAGAAAATAACAGCAATGCACACACACAGCCCAGTAAGCTGTACAACATCCGGAGACCATACAGATGGGCCCAAAACAGCACAGAAGAGTTCCAGAAAGCAGCTGCAAACCAAGAAATTCAGACACTTTTAGACTCCTTTCTGGACACCACATATGTTCCCAGTAAAGAAGGAATCAATCTGGCAGTAAGAAATATGAGTATGATTTTTGACAAAACAGCTAAAAAAGCACAATTAAAAAATAGAAACAGATCAAAACCCAAACTCAAAAAAGAAGACAATTGGTTTGATCGGGAGTGCCAAAACATGAGAAAAGAACTTCGAAATTTATCAAATCAGAAACACAGAAATCCAAACAATGCACACATACGCCTTCTTTACTGTGAAACACTAAAGAATTATAAATATACACTCAGAACCAAAAAAGCTCAATATACATACAAGCAACTATCACTACTTGATTCAATAAATACAAATAGATTCTGGAATAATTGGAATAAACTTAAAAAGAAAGATTATGAAGAACTAGCCATACAAAATGGAGATACATGGACAAACCACTTCCAAACACTGTTTAAAAAAATAGAATTTGACCCAAATTCAGAACAAAGCAAGATAAACAGAAAACTAGAAAAAATAGAAATAGCAATTAAAAACAATCAAAATCCTTTAGACTTCTCAATTACTGAACAGGAGCTTAAAGACAAAATAAAAATAATAAAACCAAATAAAGCATCTGGACCCGATTGGATCCTCAATGAGACGCTAAAATGTTCCAGTTCAAAATTTAATTTGGCCATTTTAAAACTGTTGAATTTAGTTCTGAGTGTAGGTCACTTCCCTGAAACCTGGAACCATGGACTGATAACACCAATCTTTAAAAATGGAGATAAGTTTGACCCTAATAATTACTGAGGCATCTGTGTGAACAGTAATTTGGGGAAGCTGATGTGCAGCATCTTAAATTCTAGAATCTTAAACTTCCTTATGAAGCACAGTGTCTTGAATAGAAGTCAAATTGGGTTTTTACCAAATTACCGCACCACTGATCATATTTACACCCTACACACCCTGATTGAAAAACATTAAAATAAAACCAGAATATTTGCCTGTTTTATTGACTTTAAAAAAGCATTTGATTCTATTTGGCACCAAGGATTCTTTTACAGACTTCTAGAAAGTGGTGTAGGGGGGTAAAACATATGATCTCATTAAATCAATGTACACAGGAAACAGGTGTGGAATTAAAATCGGTAACAAACAAACAGATTCTCTCGCTCAGGAGTGCGGAGTGCGACAGGGCTGCTGTTTAAGCCCAACCCTATTCAACATTTATATTAATGAACTGGCCAAAATATTAGAGGAGTCTAAAGCTCCCGGTCTCACTCTGCACAACTCAGAGATCAAATTCCTGCTCTATGCAGACGACCTGGTCCTGCTGTCCTCCACAGAGCAGGGTCTACAGCAGAACCTGGACCTGCTGGAGCAGTACTGCCAGACCTGGGCCCTGGCAGTAAACCCCAAAAAGACAAAGATCATGATATTTCAAAAAAGATCCCGATCTCAATTTCTATTAGGCACACAGGAAATCAACCATGCCTCCAACTATAACTATTTAGGCATCACAATCAGTTCCTCCGGAAATTTCCATCAAGCAGTGAATCAGCTGAGAGAAAAAACACGCAGAGCTTTCTACACCATAAAACGTCAAATTTGTGCAGAAATTCCAATTAAAATTTGGCTAAAAATATTTGAGTCAGTAATGGAACCTATTGCCCTTCATGGCAGGGAAGTTTGGGGTCCGCTTACCAATCAACAATTTGACAAATGGGACAAACATCCAATTGAGACTCTGCATGCAGAATTCTGTAAAAACATGCACAAAAACTCCACCAACAACGCATGCAGGACCAGAACATCACTAAACTAATCAGAACAAACCAAATTACAACTCATTTCAGAGACAAATACAACACCTATTGGGAAACTCAAACACAATTACAGAGTAAAATGCAATGTTATCTGACCCCAAAACGCCAGTACACTGTGGCAGAGTACCTGAGCACAGTGACTGACCCGAAACTGAGGACCACTCTGACCAGGTACAGACTCAGTCAGCACAGCCTGGCTATAGAGACTGGCAGACACAAAAGATCCTGGGTTCCTCAGGAGAAGAGAACATGCCAGCAGTGCCAGCTCAACAAAACAGAGTCAGAGCTGCACTTCCTGACAGAATGCCCCAAATACACCCAGACCCGCCAGCAATTCTACACCAAAATCAGCCACAGATACCCCAAATTCCTCAGCCTCTCCAACCCAGAGAAACTGCCCTATCTGCTAGGAGAGCGTAGAGAGTGCTGCTCACTCACAGCTCAGTACACCCTTGCCTGCCACCGTCAGAGAGACAGTGAGTGACCATATCAGCTTCTACACACTGTAACACACACTGACACAAACACTGAAACACACACTGACACACACTTTTTTTTTTTTTTATGTTAATAGTTCAAACTGTTCAGTAATGTTTAATCTGTTCACATTTCACAACTTTCCTGTAACCTGTAGCTTTGGCAATACAAATGTAGCTCTATTTGTCATGCCAATAAAGCCCCCTGAATTGAAAAGTTAATTGGTTAAAGTTCGAGGACAAGCCTGTTTTTTTTAGGTAGGGATTGCGTTCACCCCACACGGGAGGGTACTGCCTTACTTTCGTGCAGCATAGCTCATAGTCTGCTAGTTAGTCGCTAGAGTCGTGTAAAAGGCTGCTGACAATCCAGAGCCGGGACCAGGCCACAGACAGACTGGCTAAACCGACCGTCTGCGAGCTGCTTTAAGGCGTCACCCAGGTTTTACCGTATTGAGACTGTGTCTGTGTCCCGAATTAAACCCAAACATAGAATATCTAAATCAGCTCGTTTTAATAATTTAATTAGTGTTAAATTCTCACATTCAAACAATAACAGCACCACCTCAAACCTAAAGCTCGGCCTATTTAATATTAGATCATTAACCTTGTTGTAAATGAAATTATATGTGATCAGAAATTAGATATTTTCTGCCTTACTGAATCCTGGATTAGACCTGATCAATATTTA
This sequence comes from Salminus brasiliensis, assembly GCF_030463535.1. Lineage (NCBI taxonomy): Eukaryota > Metazoa > Chordata > Actinopteri > Characiformes > Bryconidae > Salminus > Salminus brasiliensis. The sequence continues at coordinate 32,786,134 of NC_132879.1, forward strand.
GCACTAAATGAAGCCACCACCGCAGGTTATAAACATGTACATAGCCCTAGATTATCAGGCAGAGGAGGTGAAGTATGCATACACTTGATATTATTCAAAAACACTGTATCACCTTCACTTCTTTTCAGATTCTCTACATTAATATATCACATTGCATTTATACTAATTCATATTTATAGGCCTCCAGGGCCCTACTCTGAATTTTAAAAAAAAATGAGTGATTTTGCTGCAGACTTGGCAAAGTTATAATAGTAGGAGACTTTAATATTCATTTTGAAAAAGCAGACGATCCATTAACAAAGGCGTTTGCATAGATCTTAGATTCTGTCTGCATGATACAAGACATGACTGAAGCCACACATTACTGTAATCATACCCTAGATTTAGTCCTGACCCTGGGTGTTAGCACTGATCATCTAAATATTCTACCTCAAAGCTCTACCTCCACTCTGACTAAGGACAGCCTTAGTCAATATAGAAAGGTACTCATTAAAGGCATGTACCCAAAACGCTTACATTAGCAGCCATAAAACCAAATCTTGATCTTAGTGTATTGTCTAATTACAGACCCATCTCCAACTTAACATTTATATCCAAGATATTAGAAAAAGCTGTGGCCCAACAACTCTGCTTATACCCGAGTAAAAATGACATGTATGAGAAATTTCAATCTGGACTCAGACCCAATCATAGCACAGACACAGCCTTAGTGAAGATTACAAATGATCTCCTTCTTGCCTCTGATCGAGGCTATGTATCTTTATTAGCCCTACTCGACCTCAGTGCAGCCTTCAGTACAATAGTAAAGACATGTGGAAATATGTGACTGATTTTACTGACTGCAGTGATTCATGTCCTAAAGTAACTAGACACCATTTCTTCTGAATAAATTCAGCTGCTTTACGGCGTCTGACACAGCTGTATTATTTCCATAGAAAAACACTGACCAGTAGAACAGGACTTTCTACAGAAACTTTGTGGTGACAGACCCGGTTTCTAAATCTAGTCTCAGATCATACAGATCTGATGCTAAACTTTAGTATGAGTGAGGTCTTCATTCATCAGACCTGGCTGTATTCAATCAGCTCAGTCTCATCACCGCAATGTGCTTCATGTGTTGCTAAGGTAACTGAAAGGGCATAGCACTGTACACAGCACTGTGTGTCCATACAGTCCTATACAGCCAATGAAGAGACTGACCTCAGTGACCCGAGTCCTCCTCCATTGTGAGGTCATGTCAATGACATCACAGAGCCTATAAAAAGGCAGGTTCCCCCTCACTGGCTCAGTTCGGATTCAGCAGTTCGGGAGATGCTTCATTCCTGCGTTGACACTTACACCATTTAGCTGATTTAGCTGATTTTGTCTAGAACCATCTTATCTAGAACCATAAAGAGGTTCTACATTTGCTTGGAATATACAGGGAACAGTCCTTACAACCTTCTTAACCTTCTGACTTTTATTTCCTCTTTCCATCTACAGGGGAAAATGCAAACCAAAGAAGTCCTGAGGAGTTTGGGCTACGAGGTGGTGGATTTCATTGGTAAAGGGAGTTACGGTGAGGTTAAGCTGGCCACATCTCAAAGGCACTCCAACCATGTGGCCATCAAAATAATGCACCGCAGGCTGGCATCACATCTTTTTGTATCTAAACTTCTGCCCCGGGAACTGGCCATTCTGAAAAGAGTAAAGCACCCTCACATTGTTCAGGTGCATGAAATTTTTGAGATGCCAAACGGACAGGTGTTTATTGTGATGGAGGCTGCCGCAATGGATCTTCAACAGAAGATCTGGGAGCTCGGCCGCATTCCCATTGGCCAAGCAAAAATGTGGTTCTCACAGCTGCTCAGCGCTGTGGCCTATCTACATCAGCAGAACATTGTCCATCGTGATCTTAAATGTAAAAACGTTCTGCTGACTGCTAACGACCAAGTCAAATTAACCGACTTTGGTTTAGGCCGTTTTTCAAGGGGCTTTCCTGACTTAAGCAAGACCTATTATTGCACTCCCGAGTATGGTGCACCTGAGGTGCTTTTGGAAAAACCCTATGATCCAAAAAAAAGTGACGTGTGGAGTCTAGGTATTATCTTTTACTCCATGGTCACCGGATCCACACCCTTCAAAGTTAACAGTTTGAAGAGTCTCCTACGTGTCCAGCGAGAACCCTTGGTGTTCCCACGTAGGATCACAGTGGAGGAGCCCTGTCGGGCCTTCATATCTTATATGCTGCAGTACGACCCCTCCACTCGGCCGTCTGTGACAGAGGTGGCACAGCACCCTTGGCTACAGCTGAGGCAGGAACGGTAAGTAATCCACTGTGCAGGTATACATACATGAAGAACATTTTGAATGGGTCACTCAAAGTAAAGAGCTGTTTTGCAAATAGGTAACATACAGTATTAGTTCACTAACGATAAGTACACTAACACATTGCTTCTGTACTGTCTCCAGGGTTATTGGCAGGTTTGTGGTGGTGCCCGTTGAGGATCTGTGTCCAGACGTCAACCCACTTGAAACGTCAGAGGAAGAGTCTCAGTCTTCCTTCTCTTTGAACAGTAACATAGACAGTATATCATCTTCTGCCTCTGAAAATGGGCTGGTGTTTTTCAGCACTCCTCAGTCGACAGAGGAAGAGTCTCCGTCTTCTTCTTTAAGCAGAGACGTAGACGTTCTCTTATCTCATGGTGTCAGATGCGAGACTCTGATGCCTGAGCAGAAAGGCGACAGCAATGGAGCTGGTGCAAGTCTGACTTGCCAAAGGGTAGAGGCTGTGGAGGAGCACTATGGTTGCGTTAGCTGTAGTCCTGTTTGTGCTGCTATTAAAAGGGCAGCTAATGCTTATGTCAAGGCACCAATTCTCAGAGCCTCCCGGTCACTCCGACGGAGGATGAGGAAGTTATTCAGAGTTAACTCTGTGGTCCATGACACCACCTCTATTTCCCAGCAGAGTGCTCCTCATTCTGCTTCCCCTTCAGATGCTCATGCTTGTTTGTGTTCTGAGCAGAGACTCAAGGATGTGACTGTAGATGTCCCTCTCCATGGGCTAGTGGTGGAGACAGCATCTGTTCTCCCACAGCCCACAGTATGGAAAGGAACCAGGAGGCTGAGGTTCCCTAAATTTAAGGTATGTTAGGCAAGTGTTGAGCGATCGTCACAGCCTCAGATTTTATACTTTAAATATTTGCTAGAAATGTTTCAGTTGATTCATATGTGTCATTTTGTCTCGCCAACAGATCCTGAAGAAGACGAAGATGATTCACCCATTGTAGACATCTAGCACGGCCCTGGTGATAACATACTACCTTTACACAATTTATTGGTCGTTTATACGTTGTTTTGACCAGAGGAGGATGGGTCCCCCTAGTGAGTCTTGGTTCCTCCCAAGGTTTCTTCCTCCAGCTCTGAGGGAGTTTTTCCTTGCCACTGTCGCCTTTGGCTTGCTCACTTGGGGTTCATGTTGTATTTATTTATTTTTATTTGTCCTATTTCCGGATTTTTGTAAAGCTGCGTTGCACCATGAGGTTGTAAAAAGCGACATACACATCATTTGGAGTTGACTTGTTATGTAAGGGGTAGGAGGGACACTGTCTAAACTGATTGAGATGCCTCTGTAATGTTGCATGGACCTCAGGAACAGTGCCTCTGGACTGGCAATCCAAGGTTGTGGTCCTCATTAAGAAAGTGAACCAGAGAGTGTGTGGAAACTTTTGAAGCATCACACCTCGGTTTCCCTCTAGAAAGTTTATGCCAGGGTAGTGCAAAGATGAGACTCAGGAGGAGAAATGCAGATTCTGTCCTGACCATGAAATTTTGGACCAGCTCTTCACTCTCTTTTGGATAGTTGAGGAGACATGGGAGTTCAGCAGTCCTGTCTACATGTTTTGTGGACTTGAAGGCTCATGACCATGTTCTCTGAGACATCTTGTGAGAAGTGCTCTAGGTGCATGGGATGCAAGGGTCGGTGATGCGAGCTGTGCAGTCCTTGTACTCACTGAGTCAGAGCTGTGTCCATATTTTCAGCACTAAGTAAAGCTTGTTGAGTGTTGCCGTTGGTCTTTGTCAGGGCTGTGCCATGTGTCTGCTCCTGTTTGTGATATTCATAGACGGGACAGCAAGGCGTAGCCAGGGGCAGGATGGTCTACGGGGGCCTTCAACGCACACTTGACTAGTTTGTAGCTAAGTGTATAGCGGTTGGTATGAGAATCAGCACCTTCAAGTCTGAGGCCACAGTGGTATCCCACTCACCTTTCACGACCCAGGACTTGCTAGAGTGATTGTATTTTATAGTATCTTATCTTAAGAATTAAATAGGGGTGTGAATCTCTCTGTGTCAGGCGATTTGATTCAATTCTGATTTTTGAGGTCACGATTCAATTCAGAAACAATTTTTGATTCAGGAACCATTTTTCAATTTAAATGGTCTTTAAATTTGATTTAAATTAAGTGATTGACGAAGAAGAAATGACATTGTTGTCATGGTGGGTCAGGCCAGACACAGAGGGATGAACACTCCCAGACATGGGTGCAATGCAAGTACTTTAATAACACAATAGAAAATCATAGAAAGAGCAAACTAAAGCAAACAAAGCAGCAACTAACGAGAATAAACAGGAAAACAACGTAAACTCGACAAACTAGAGGGCGAACACAAAGCACACCTGAGACCGGGGGGCTCTAGGAGCTGAGCTAGATGAGCAGGGCAGGGAACAGGGGGAACCAGCCGCAGAACCAAAAACGGCTAGGCCGACCAAACCTGGCAACGCAGTGTGGAAAAGGGTCGCCTAGCTGGAGCGAGGGTCGTGGGTATAAGGTGGGAGTGAGCGAAAGCATCTCGCTAAACACATGAACATGAAACACGACACTGAACCGACACAATAAACCAAACATGAACCAAACACACATGAACGCAACTGAACCAGAACCGAGTCACTGAATAGATACAAGAACAGAAACATAACAAAAAGTCCTTAAGTGGGCGGCGGCTCGGAATCGCTGCATTCTTGCAAGTAGAAAATGGAGCATTTTACTTTCTTATTTTGAAGTTTACTTTAGTCTGTTTATGTTCAAAACGGAAAATAAAAAATGTAGTTAATTATGTATTTCAGTGTATTGTGGTTATTTGTGTGTGTGTGTGTGTGTGTGTGTAAATGTGTATAGCTATGTTCTTTGTTTAAACTCTGTCACTGATAAAGTGGAGATATACATTTTTTGCATTATAAATATAAAATTATTTTATATATATCACATATATCAACAATGTGAACCATACAGCTGTAGCCTATAAGTGCTGTGTGGTTTTGCAGAATTCATGTGTCAATGGCATTGGGGGCCAGAAAATATGGTTTCAGAATCAGAAATACTTTATTAATCCTAGTAGTGAAACTGCAGTTGCCATAGTTGCAGCGGTTTGTGTAAGAATAAACACTCTATAAAGTTTAAAACAAAAACAGAAAAATAAGGTTTATAATATATATTATATGATATGACATATATTATGATATGATTAAATGGTATTTATAGTATGAATATAGTTTTATGAATAAAAGCAAAGTGACAATAACTGTGATAATAAATATGGAACAGACCATATGAAACATTTTGAATTACTGCACCTCTGAGTTATTTCACAGATATTAAAATGAATTGCATTACTATTATTATTGCACATATGAACAGTATAATTAGAGAACTGCACAGATGATCCATAGTGTCACACATTGAGGGAGGAGTTATAGAGTTTGATGAGCACAGGTAAGAATGACCCCCTGTGGCGCTCTGTGGTGCATTTTGGTGGACTGAGTTTTGCACTGACTGTGCTCCAGTGTCTCAACACCGTGTTGTAAAGTGGGTGGGAGCCATCAGTGTTCTTAGCCCTGTTTGTAGTTCTCCACAGTGTCCACACTGACCCCACTGACGGACACAGGGGTCATCGGTGCCTTGTCTCTTCTCAGGTCCACCAATAGTTCTTTGGTCACATTGAGATGCAGATGGTTTAGCTCACACCATGTGACAAAGTTCTTCATCGTCACCAAATCCTCATCCTCATCACTTCTGTAAAAGAGTGTAGAAGAAGAGAGAGAGAGAGAGGATAGGTCCCTACGAGGCTCCAATGTTGCTGACCACTCTGTCCGACACACAGTTCTGCAGGCTTTTTTTTAAGGGGCTACACTTGTCTTTGTTGGTTTCTTTAATCAAGGCAGGTTTTTTGGCAGTTGGGTTCTTTGCGTTCTTTCTCATTCAGTGGGTGAGAAACTAGTAACTTGGTGTTGAGTTGTTTTTAAATTTTTACCCATAGTTACAATCATATTTTATTCTCAAAGGTTTCTTGCTTTGTGGTAGTAAGATTTTCGTAATGCGTCCAGATTTTGTCGTCCATCGAAACACCGCCTTCAAAATGCAAAAATACCCATAATGCCTTTTTCTTTTGCTGTTTACAACATGCCATGGCTTTTAAGTGCTTCACATTTTACTAATTGTGTTTTCTTGCTGCTATTTTCTTAGAATGTTCTTGTACAATAATAGTATGTTGGTATAATATTTTTGTAAATAATTTAGAAATTAATTGCAAATATAAATATATTACCCGGCGAGGCCTGTGCCCCCTCGACACGCAGTACTTCAACAAGTTCAAACCAGGCCTCATCCACTTGGACTGAAACTGAAACTTCAGGTATGACTGATGAAGAAATCAAGTCAGATATCCTAGCCTCACTGAGGGAAGATATATCCAAAATAATAAGGCAAGAATTGGAGTGTGTGTTTACTGACAATTTTAATGCTCTACAAAGTGAGTTGATGTGGCGGGAGGTCTGTTGACATGGTCTGACGAAGTGATTACTGACTGCTGAAACTTGCCTTAAAAGCCAAGTTGAAACCCTTAAAGAAAAGAATGATGATTAGAGGGCAGAATGAGAAGGGGGAATGTTTGAATAGTTGGCGGGGGGTCTTAACTGTGTCTTGTCACAGCACATGGACAGACAACCCGAATCGAAAGCCCCCCTCCCTAAAATGAGTAAGATGCTTAGACATCAATCTTTTGAACTGGGTCTTGTTGATTTGTTGAGAAGTAAATTCACAAGACACAGAGACTTTACACACTATTCATGTACAACTGCATCCTATTCCAGGATTGACTATTTTTGAACCCCCAAATTAGAGTTACATGGGGTAATAGACATTATGATACCTCTTATACTCTTTATTTAACTCACTTTTTTTATTTCCTAATGCAAACTGGAAGAAGGAAAAAATGCTATGTATGGAAACATTCTGTCTTATGACTTTAAAAAAATCTTCTGTATTTTTATCACAGATTTTTTGGCAGTTTGGTTTTAGGTTGTGTGGGCTTTCTGTTTAGATTCAGCTTTTGAGCTTTGCGTTCTGTCTCATGCAGTGGGTGAGAAACTAGTAACTTGGTGGTGATTTGTTTTAAGGCTTCCTTGCTTTGCCGCCTTCACAATGCAAAAATACCCATAATGCCTTTTCCTTTTGCTGTTTAAAACATGCCATGGCATTTAAGTGCTTCATATTTGGATAATTGTGTTTTCTTGCATGTATTTGCTTTGAATGTTCTAGTACAATAATAGTATGTTTGTATAACGCAGTTCATAATTCAGAAAGTAAGTGTGATAAACTGGTTACCATTGTTGAAATCTGAAGTAAAGTAGGTGTACATATATACTTCTGAAAAGGGTCAGCGTTGTTTTGTTTTTTTTTTGTTTTTTTTGTAAAAGCATTATCAAAGCTGTTGAGTTTAATTCTGTGTGTGTTCATTACTGGTAAAAAGATCTACCCAATACCCCACCATGCTGATTTGAAATATAATCAACCATGGCATTGTTTTCTTTTTATACAGAATTAAAAGATTGTTTTAAGAATAAGCTTGAATTTTGTTTCAGTATTATCTGTTGCAGTCAAGACAATTTGTTTGGCAGTAGGTTCAGCTTTGTGTTTCATCTCATCAAGTGGGTAAGAGACTATTAACTTGGTGGTGAGTTGTTTTAAGACTGTTTTTATTGTTTTTTTTAATTTTTGCCCATAGTTACAAACACATTTTTTCCTCAAGGGACCCTTGCTTTGTTGTGTTAAGATTCACGTAATGTGTCCGGATTTTGTTATCATTTGTAACGCCACCTTCACAATGCAAAAATACCCATAATGCTTTTTCCTTTTGCTGTTTGCAACATCCCATGCCTTTCTTGTGCTTCATATTTTACTAATTGTGTTTTATTGCTGTTATTTTCTTAAAATTTTGTACAATTCTACAATTTGCTTTTGTTTTTTTGACTTGGAAATATAATCAGCCATGGCAATTTTTTTTGTTCTGTAATGAGACTTGAGTCTTTTGGTTTCGTCTCTCTTTTTTCTCACAGTCAAGGCAGTTTCTTGGCAATTAGTTTTTAGCTTGTGTGGGTATTATGTTTAGGTTCAGCTTTTGAGCTTTGCGTTCTGTCTCATCCAGTGGGTGAGAAAATAGTAACTTGGTGGTGATTTGGCTGGTTTTATTGATTTTTAATTTTTGGCCCATAGTAACAAACACATTTTTCTCAAGGGTCCCGTGCTTTGTTGTGTTAAGATTCCGGTAATGCTTTTGGATTTTTTTGTCAATCGGAACAGCGACTTCACAATGCAAAAATACCCACAATGCTTTTCCCTTTTGCTTTCTACGACATGCCATGGCTTTTAAGTGCTTCATATTTTACTAACTGTGTTTTCTTGCTGCAATTGTCTTAAAATGTATGTTGGTATAACGCAATTCGGAAAGTAATTCAGAAAGTAATTGAAATAACCTGGTTACCATTCTTGAAATCCTCTGTAAAGTAGGTGTACATATATAGAGTTCTAAGTAGATATAACTTCTGTATTTTTGGCAATATTGTAGAGTGTAAATTTAATATGAGGTGTGATCATTGCTGGTTAAAAATACTGAAAGTTGCTGGTTGAAAATGGAGTTTGTATCTTTGGTTTCTTCAGGCTATTTGTGCTGCAATCAAGGCAGTATTATAGCAGTTTGGTTTTAGATTGTGTGGGCATTCTGTTTGGTGGGTTGTTTTAAGACTGCTTTTATTCATTTTTTTAATGTTTTTGCCTATAGATATAATGAGATTTTTCTCAAGGGTCCTTTCCTTTGTTATGTTAAGATTCTCGTGATGTGTTTGGATGTTCTTGTCAATCACAACACCGCCTTGACATTGCAAAAATAACCATACTTTTTCCTTTTGTTGAGCACGGAGAACACAAAGAGCACAAATATGACTAAGAAAGAGCACAAAGAACACACACATGAACCCATACATGAGTACAAATATGGAAATACATTAATAAATAAGTGTAGACATATGGAAACAGATAAATGCCAAAATGTGGCGAAAGAAATAAATACACTAAAACAAACAAAAAAATAGAGAAATTAATGTGAAATTGTGAAAATACCAAAGTAAAGATGTGGAAGTATGTGACTGATTTTACTGACTGCAGTGATTCATGTCCTAAAGTAACTAGACACCCTTTCTTCTGATTAAATTCAGCTGCTTTACGGCATCTGACACAGCTGTATTATTTCCATAGAAAAACACTGACCAATAGAACAGGACTTTCTACAGAAACTTTGTGGTGACAGACCCGGTTTCTAAATCTAGTCTCAGATCAAACAGATCTGACACTAAACTTTAGTATGAGTGAGGCCTTCATTCATCAGACCTGGCTGTATTCAGTCAGCTCAGTCTCATCACTGCAATGTGCTTCATGTGTTGCTAAGGTAACTGAAGGGGCATAGCACTGTACACAGCACTGTGTGTCCATACAGTCCTATACAGCCAATGAAGAGACTGACCTCAGTGACCCGAGTCCTCCTCCATTGTGAGGTCATGTCGATGACATCACAGAGCCTATAAAAAGGCAGGTTCCCCCTCATTGGCTCAGTTCGGATTCAGCAGCTCGGGAGACGCTTGATTCCTGCGTTCACACTGACGCCATTTAGCTGATTTTGCCTAGAACCATCTTATCTAGAACCATAAAGAGGTTCTACATTTGCTTGGGATATACAGGGAACAGTCCTTACAACCTTCTTAACCTTCTGACTTTTATTTCCTCTTTCCATCTACAAGGGAAAATGCAAACCAAAGAAGTCCTGAGGAGTTTGGGCTACGAGGTGGTGGATTTCATTGGTAAAGGGAGTTACGGTGAGGTTAAGCTGGCCACATCTCAAAGGCACTCCAACCATGTGGCTATCAAAATAATGCACCGCAGGCTGGCATCACATATTTTTGTCTCTAAACTTCTGCCCCGGGAACTGGCCATTCTGAAAAGAGTAAAGCACCCTCACATTGTTCAGGTGCATGAAATCTTTGAGATGCCAAACGGACAGGTGTTTATTGTGATGGAGGCTGCCGCAATGGATCTTCAACAGAAGATCTGGGAGCTCGGCCGCATTCCCATTGGCCAAGCAAAAATGTGGTTCTCACAGCTGCTCAGTGCAGTGGCCTATCTACATCAGCAGAACATTGTCCATCGTGATCTTAAATGTAAAAACGTTCTGCTGACTGCTAACGACCAAGTCAAATTAACCGACTTTGGTTTAGGCCGTTTTTCAAGGGGCTTTCCTGACTTAAGCAAGACCTATTATTGCACTCCCGAGTATGGTGCACCTGAGGTGCTTTTGGAACAACCCTATGATCCAAAAAAAAGTGACGTGTGGAGTCTAGGTATTATCTTTTACTCCATGGTCACCGGATCCACACCCTTCAAAGTTAACAGTTTGAAGAGTCTCCTACGTGTCCAGCGAGAACCCTTGGTGTTCCCACGTAGGATCACAGTGGAGGAGCCCTGTCGGGCCTTCATATCTTATATGCTGCAGTACGACCCCTCCACTCGGCCGTCTGTGACAGAGGTGGCACAGCACCCTTGGCTGCAGCCGAGGCAGGAACGGTAAGTAAACCACTGTGCAGGTATACATACATGAAGAACATTTTGAATGGGTCACTCAAAGTAAAGAGCTGTTTTGCAAATAGGTAACATACAGTATTAGTTCACTAACGATAAGTACACTAACACATTGCTTCTGTACTGTCTCCAGGGTTATTGGCAGGTTTGTGGTGGTGCCCGTTGAGGATCTGTGTCCAGACGTCAACCCACTTGAAACGTCAGAGGAAGAGTCTCAGTCTTCCTTCTCTTTGAACAGTAACATAGACAGTATATCCTCTTCTGCCTCTGAAAATGGGCTGGTGTTTTTCAGCACTCATCAGTCGACAGAGGAAGAGTCTCCGTCTTCTTCTTTAAGCAGAGACGTAGACGTTCTCTCATCTCATGGTGTCAGATGCGAAACTCTGATGCCTGAGCAGAAAGACAACAGCAGTGGAGCTGGTGCAAGTCTAACTTGCCAAAGGGTAGAGGCTGTGGAGGAGCACTATGGTTGCGTTAGCTGTAGTCCTGTTTGTGCTGCTATTAAAAGGGCAGCTAATGCTTATGTCAAGGCACCAATTCTCAGAGCCTCCCGGTCACTCCGACGGAGGATGAGGAAGTTATTCAGAGTTAACTCTGTGGTCCATGACACCACCTCTATTTCCCAGCAGAGTGCTCCTCATTCTGCTTCCCCTTCAGAAGCTCCTGCTTGTCTGTGTTCTGAGCAGAGACTCAAGGATGTGACTGTAGATGTCCCTCTCCATGGGCTAGTGGTGGAGACAGCACCTGTTCTCCCACAGCCCACAGTACAGAAAGGAACCAGGAGGCTGAGGTTCCCAAAATTTAAGGTATGTTAGGCAAATGTTGAGCGATCGTCACAGCCTCAGATTTTATACTTTAAATATTTGCTAGAAATGTTTCAGTTGATTCATATGTATCATTTTGTCTCGCCAACAGATCCTGAAGAAGACAGAGATTATTCACCCATTGTAGACATCTATTACGGCCCTGGTGATGACATACTACCGTTACACAATTTATTGGTCATTTATACGTTGTTCTGACCAGAGGAGGATGAGTCCCCCTAGTGAGTCTTGGTTCCTCCCAAGGTTTCTTCCTCCAGCTCTGAGGGAGTTTTTCCTTGCCACTGTCGCCTTTGGCTTGCTCACTTGGGGTTCATGTTGTATTTATTTATTTTTATTTGTCCTGTTTCCCGATTTCTGTAAAGCTGCGTTGCACCATCAGGTTGTAAAAAGCGTCATACACATCATTTGGACTTGTTATGTGAGGGGTAGGAGGGACACTGTCTAAACTGTGTCCATTAAGGGCAGTATAGCTCTGCACTCAGCTGAGGATATTGTTGGGTGGCTGATAGAACACTTTCTCTAGACATTAGGGATTGAGATGCCTCTGTAATGTTGCATGGACCTCGGGAACAGTGCCTCTGGACTGGCAATCCAAGGTTGTGGTCCTCATTAGGAAAGCGAACCAGAGAGTGTGTGGAAACGTTTGAATCATCACACCTCGGTTTCCCTCTAGAAAGTTTATGCCAGGGTAGTGCAAAGACGAGACTCAGAAGGAAAAATGCAGATTCTGTCCTGACCATGAAATTTTGGACCAGCTCTTCACTCTCTTTTGGATAGTTGAGGAGACATGGGAGTTCAGCAGTCCTGTCTACATGTTTTGTGGACTTAAAGGCTTATGACCATGTTCTCTGAGACATCTTGTGAGAAGTGCTCTAGGTGCATGGGATGCAAGGGTCGGTGATGCGAGCTGTGCAGTCCTTGTACTCACTGAGTCAGAGCTGTGTCCATATTTTCAGCACTAAGTCAAGCTTGTTAAGTGTTGCCGTTGGTCTTTGTCAGGGCTGTGCCATGTGTCTGCTCCTGTTTGTGATATTTATAGACGGGATAGCAAGGCGTAGCCAGGGGCAGGATGGTCTGGGGGGCCTCCAACGCACACTTGACTAGTTTGTAGCTAAGTGTATAGTGGTTGGTATGAGAATCAGCACCTTCAAGTCTGAGGCCACAGTGGTATCCCACTCACCTTTCACGACCCAGGACTTGCTAGAGGGATTGTATCTTATAGTATCTTATCTTAAGAATGAAATAGGGGTGCGAATCTCTCTGTGTCAGGTGATTTGATTCAATTCTGATTTTTGAGGTCACGATTCAATTCAGAAACAATCTTTGATTCAGGAACCATTTTTCAATTCAAATGGTCTTTAAATTTGATTTAAATTAAGTGACTGATGAAGATGAAACGACATTGTTGTCATGGTGGGTCAGGCCAGACACAGGGGGATGAACACTCGCAGAGATGGGTGCAATGCAAGTCCTTTAATAACACAATAGAAAATCATACAAAGAGCAAACCAAAGCAAACAAAGCAGCAACTAACGGGAATAAACAGGAAAACAACGTAAACTCGACAAACTAGAGGGCGAACACAAAGCACACCTGAGACCGGGGGACTCTGGGAGCTGAGCTAGATGAGCAGGGCAGGGAACAGAGGGAACCAGCCGCAGAACCAAAAACGGCTAGGCCAACCAAACCTGGCAACGCAGTGTGGAAAAGGGTCGCCTAGCTGGAGCGAGGGTCGTGGGTATAAGGTGGCAGTGAGTGAAAGCATCTCGCTAAACACATGAACATGAAACACGACACTGAACCGACACAATGAACCAAACACACATGAACGCAACTGAACCAGAACCGAGTCACTGAATAGATACAAGAACAGAAACATAACAAAAAGTCCTTAAGTGGGCAGCGGCTCGGAATCGCCGCATTCTTGCTAGTAGAAAATGGAGCATTTTGCTTTCATATTTTGAAGTTTACTTTAGTCTGTTTATGTTCAAAACGGAAAATAAAAAATGTAGTTAATTATGTATTTCAGTGTATTGTGGTTATTCATGTGTGTGTGTGTGTGTGTGTGTATATAGCAAGAATATGTTCTTTGTTCTTCTGTCACTGATAAAGTGGATATATACATTTTTTGCATTATAAATACAAAATTATTTTATATATATCACATATATCAACACCGTGAACCTAACCATACAGCTGTAGCCTATATGATATGGCTATGTAAAAGTGCTGTGTGGTTTTGCAGAATTCATGTGTCAATGGAATTGGGGGCCAGAAAATATGGTTTCAGAATCAGAATCAGAAATACTTTATTAATCCTAGTAGTGAAACTGCAGTTGCTATAGTTGCAGCGGTTTGTGTAAGAATAAACACTCTATAAAGTTTAAAACAAAAATAGAAAAAAGGTTTATAAATTATAAGATTAAATGGTATTTAGAGTATGAATATAGTTTTATGAATAAATGGCAAAGTGACAATAACTGTGATAATAAATATGGAACAGACCGCCCAGAGCATTAGGCCAAATGGTGTTAAATGCACTGGAGAAATCAAAAAACATGATCCTTACAGTGCTGGCTGAATTATAGCATCCTCAACTCCCAGACAGGACTGAGCTTCTCCATGGTCTTCATGATGTGTGACGTCAGTGCCACTGGCCTGTACTCCTAATGTCACTGGGTCACGGCATCTTCTGGACAGGAACAATGCAGTACGTTTTCCACATCCACGGGACATAGTGCAGTACTCCGCAAAGCTGTGTGGCACAGGCCTAGCATAAGGCTTTGGCACAGGCCCCTGGGATGGACCCCATCTGGGAGAACAGAGAACACAAACATGAGTAAGAGAGTAAGCTAATCCAGAGTCTCGTGGAGAAGCCTTAATATGCTAATTTCGAATGTGAGGCATTAACTAACTTACGTTCTCAAATGACTCACCTAAATACATTTGAACATGCAATGATAGATTCTCAACTTCACACAGAGCTTACGTTTACTTGCTATGTTCTTTTGTATTATTCACTGAGATTGGGTAATGAATATATGGTCTCTTATTACTGAAAGGAAAGGAAACTTTTCTTTTCTCGACAAAAGAACAGACGTCTTCATTTGATCAAACAGACACGAGCTAGAAATTACACCAAAAAGAACAATGTGACGTGAAACACTTGAGGACAAACATCAGTTACATGAGTCTGTTTGCTTCACTATATGTGTGTGTGTGTGTGTGTGTTATAGGGTCACTCCAGACAAAGTGCCTCCAGAGGGAGGTGAGAGTTGTGTTGTTAGACGGGGAGTAGAGTGTCTGGGTTGATTCACAAGTACCCCAAGACGTTTTAAGGATCTTGGTCCGAGGTACTCTCCTAAAACTACATGCCATGGCTTTACTAGAATTTGACTAATTGTGTTTTCTTGCTGCTTCTTTCTTAAAATGTTCTTCTACAATAATAGTATGTTCCTTCCAAAAGGAAAACACATTCAACCCTAAATCAAAGCCTTATGCTAGGTAGCCTGTAAAACTCATTTAAAGCTGGTGAGGAATCTCAAGAATGAGTATTAGAGCTAGAAGTCCTGATTCTGAAGTAGGAAACACTCCTGAACACCTGCACAGTTTAAACTCATGCAAATAACCAGAGCTGAATTCACTGATATTTGGACTACACTCACTTCAACCAGAAATCAGCTCTGTGAGCAACACTTGTGAGATGAACAACTCATAGCAGGTACCCCCATCTTTTTAGTCTTTTCCCCCACCCACGCTGCAGGCCTGTTAGGATGCTTGTGAACGTTGGGGCCTTGAACCAGTAAACAGCACTGGCCGCTTCGCCCCGTGTGGAGCAAAATAAAAGAAAATAAAAGGGTAGCGCTAAAATAGCTTCATCAAATGTGAGGCTTGAGTCGTTTCTGGCTCCTTCTCATCCCCTGCCCACTCTTCCACTCTCTGTCTCTCTCTCTCTAGCCTCAGCTCCTGCTAACTGTGCTATGGGGTTGTGTATCCCACTCTCTCCAGGAGAAAGTCAAACTCTCAGTTCTAGCCACTCCGACTACAACAGGTCATCCACAGTACAGCGACAGTCCCTTACTGGTAGCTGACAGTGAACCTGCACCCCAAGCTCGTCTGGCTTCTCCAACCAAACTGAGACCCAGGCTAGCACGGCTGCTCTGCACTCTGAGCTCACTAACTATCAGACTGAAAGTTAGGATGGTTACTCAAACATACTCTGCTAAATCTGTTAGTAAACGGCATTAAAAGATCTAACAGACACTTCTTGTAAGTAATAACAGTGTATTTTACTCCAGAATCCTCAGAGCAAAACTATTGTCCTGCTGTACTTCTGCTGTTTTTCAGCCCTCTCTCCCTGGAGCCCCGCCCCTCTCTCTCAGGAACCAATTGAATACACTGAAAGCGTGTGATCCTGCTAAACTATCCAATTAGAAAGAAGATACAGGAAAACTGACAGATCCACATAACGTTGTAGTGCACTGAGCACATGTTCACCCTGTTCATTTCAACCAAACTCTGGAGCTTCTTTTTTCTCCTTTTTTCAATGATAAACTTCCTTTAACCATTACATGAACGTACAGACTATTAAAACATTAGTTTCCTCACCTTTGCCAACTATATTTTACAAAAGAACCACAAAGATTTTAACACTATTGCTGAAGAAATATTGCTGATAAAAAATAATCATTTCACAAAAAATATTAGTTATTTTTATTTACCTTTTTTCCCTTTTTTCTTTGTGCTGTTTACAACATGCCACGGCTTTTAAGTGCTTCATATTTTACTAATTGTGTTTTCTTGCTGCAATTTTCTTAAAATGTTCTTGTACAATAGTAGTATGTTGGTATAACGCAATTCGGAAAGTAATTCAGAAAGTAATTGTGATAAACTGGTTACGACTCTTGAAATCTTCAGTAAAGTCGATGTACATATATAGTTCTGAGAAGGTCTGTATTATTTTGCAGAGGCAGTATCATAGCTTGTGAGTTTAATCTGAGGTGTGATCATTGCTTGTTGAAAACTTTACCCACTATCCGACCAGGATGATTTGAAATATAGTCAACTATGGACATTTTTTTGTTAGTGTTAGTTAAGAATAAGCTTGAATGTTTTTTTCAGTGCTTTTTGTTGTAGTCAGTTTGGTTTTAGATTGTGTGGGTATTAAGTTTACGTTCAGCTTTTTTCCACTTTCTAGCACTTATTTTTATATCTGTTTAGTCATTTACTGCGTCATATGCTTACTAACTGCTTTTCCATTGTGTTTACAGTCTATTCCCACAGGTATATCAACAAACTAAACAAAAAGCCCAGTAGCAGTTTACCCCTACAACCAGCTTTATTTCAGTGCCCAAATCAACTGCAAGCGGTAAGTCCCTGCTTTTTATGGCTGCTGCTGCTTTTTGACTGTATGAAGTGTGGCATGTTTAGTCTAGAGCCTTTTTCCACCGCTAGTGATAATGATCGTGTTTGTACTGAATGTGAGCTAGTTCACTCTTTGGTGGTTAAAGTGGAGCAGTTAGAGGTGAGCATCACGGCTTTACTAAAGGATAGAGAGCCAGAGTCACTGACAGCAGCCCCGGATGCTTTAGGGAGAGCTAGCACCCCCCTCCACTCCGGAGTTAGCTAAGCTAAGGCTAATGCTAGCGCTAAGACCAAAGCTAACCCACCAGAACACCAAACAGGTTTACCCCTCAGTGAAACACCCGCTGAGGAGCCTGTTCAGCGTACTCTGCTCAGAGGAGACTCTGTTATCTGACACGTGAAGATAGCTCGTCCTTTAGAGGCTCCAGCAGAACCGTTAGCTGTTTACCAGGAGCCAGAGCGCCGGACATTAGCGCCCACCTTAAGCAGGTAGCTAACAGGAGATATTCGAGGGTAGTTATTCATGTAGGGGCAACGATATTCATCTGCGGCAGTCAGAAGTAAGTAAGGATAACATTAAAGAGGGGGTTAAACTGGTCCAGACAATGTCTGATGTGGTCATTTGCTCTGGCCTTATCCCAATGAGGCGCGGCTCTGAGTCTTACAGCCGACTCACAGCGCTAAATCACTGGATGTTCAAGTGGTGTTCGGAAAATCATGTGGGCTTCATAGATAACTGCTTAGAGAGAGAGAGAGAGAGAGAGAGAGAGAGGGAGAGAGAGGGAGAGAGAGAGAGAGAGAGAGAGAGGGAGAGAGAGAGAGAGAGAGAGAGAGAGTCGTGTTTAGTATGAGCTCTTGAAATTTCTACCTTTTTTCATTTTTAAAATGAGATAAATCACAGAAATCAAACTGATTATAATTATAATATCAACAAAACGTCATTTCAGTTTAAAAAGAATTTATTTGGATATAATTAGACAGAAAAACAAGCAAAAATAAGAATCAGAAGGAGAGCAGCTAGCAGAGCAGCAAGCAGCGTAGCCGTTAGCCGTTAGCAGTGGAAGCAGATTCAGCAGAAGCAGAATCAGCTCCAGAAAGAATCCAGAGGAAAACTGAACAGGGAGCTGTAGACCTGCTACACCCACCGCTGAGACCAACCACACCCGACTAAACCAGGAGCAGAGACCAGACAGCCCCCACACCTGCGCCTCACACTGGGGTAAGAGACCCGCTCCCACAGAGCGACAGAGTCACAGACCGGAGACCATCACCCTAAACTAAGGTCTGAACTCAGGTATGAAACTCTAGCTACAGAAGAGGAGAACGTGCTCAGATAGCGCTAACCCCGCTAAGTTTGCTAAAGCAGCTAATCTGGCAGTTACTGCGAGCCTCCTCTGATTGGTCAGCTGCTACAAAAACTGCTACAACCAATGAGAATGGCCTCAGCAGCAGCAGCTCCGCCTTCCCACATGTTTGACTTTCCCACAGACGCTGGATCAGAGAGCAGCAGACAGCAGCATAAACAGAGGCAGCAGAGAGAGAACCCTGAGACCCTGTTTAAAGACTGCAGCTCCATCAGAGGGAGAAACACCACCACCAACCTGCTCTTCTACACTGAGCACAGTCCAGCATGGCATTCGGCTCTGTGCAGATATTTCACACACACCACAAAGAGAGGCATCTGCAAGGGCCGCCAGTTATACATCTTTGAGGATGCAGAAAAAGATGCAGAGAACAGGCTCCTAACAGTGAAGCTGTACCAAAACGGCACAGTGATGGTGCAGGGGAGTGAAGACGCTCTGCTGGAATTTGAAATGGCTTTTCCCAGTCTCACAAACCTGGCCAACCAAGAAAGAGCTGAAGCCCCCAGCACAGTCCCCAGCCCAACCCCCGCACTTGAACAAACACCTGCTGAAGGGGAAACAGAGCCCCCCCACAACATTACTGTAGATCACAGCCCTCCCTCAGTCAGCACGGCCCGGCCCCATAGCCCACGCCTTCACTCCACTGTAGTTAAGGACAGCCTCTCCTTACTGGAACTGGAACTGGTGGAACTGAGGGAGCACATCCACACCCACATCACCACCAGGAAAGACATGAGCCTCCTCAGAGACCAGTACAGCCAGCTAAAGGTATCTGTACAAGAGCTGAAGGGAGACGTAAAGAATCTGCTACAGGAGAGAGAAGCACTAAACAATGAACTGGCAAGGGTTCGAGACAACACACACAAAGAACTGGAACAAATTAAACAGGAACTGAAAACAGAAATTCGGAGCCTCAAGGAAGAGCTGCACCAGAAAGACACCACCATAAAGAACCTAAACACACAGATCCAGACACACACTGAGCAGCTGAACACTCCACTCACTGCCGGCCCCTCACAATCCAGCCAGATTTAAAATCTCCCTGCTACACAGCAAGACCACCACAAGCCCTCGTCTGATAGACCCATAGAGCTCCAGAAGCCTGAAGCAGAGGGAGCAGCAGACCAGCAGACCAGCCACTGTGGAGAAAGACACAGACATTGCCATTCTGATTGATTCAAACGGAAAATTCCTGCAGGAGGATTTACTCTTCCCAGGTCAGAAAACAGCAAAAATATGGTGCCCAAAAATAAAAGATGCCCACAGAATTCTCTCTGATTCCAAACTTAACACTGCTAAATCTATCATTATCCACACTGGCACCAATGACCTCAGAACAGAGCAGGATAGGGTAGGAAGACTGATGTGCAGAGTAGCAGAGAGAGCTGCTGAGTCCTTTCCTAACACCAAAATCATTATCTCCACCCTCCTGCCCTGCAAAGACTTCCACCCAGCCACCATCCACAAGATCAACACAGACATCTCTAGAGGATGTGCCCTCATGCCTAATGTGCACCTGGCCCACCACTCTAACATCACCCCCCACCATCTCTACGAACCATGTGCACATAAGCAAACACATGGTCAGAGAATTTGCCAGGACACTTAAAAATACTACACTTGGCAGACATTCCCACTCAACACAGGAACACGGAGGAATGGTTCCCAAGACCACAACACAGCTTCAGGCACGCAGCCATCAGCCCTACCATCCACAAACACCTCCTGAGAGCCCGACACCTACCTGGACAGCATAATTCTCCTCACACCCCGCCAACTGGACCAGCCTACCGGGTCACACCGTCCAGACCAGCACAACGCCCCCCTCCAACCAGACCAGTGCACCGGCCCCACCCTGAACATGCACCCCGAGCAGCCCCCCTCACTCAGGACAGGGCCCTACAGCAGCAACGCAGCTATGCAGAGGTCCTTCGTACTCCACAGAGCTCTACACAGATGGGTAAAATCAAACAGTTACTACAGTACATCTGTGCAAAACTCCCATAGCTCATATATGCAGCACACTTACAGTCACTACTTCAATCTTTTTCATTATAAAATGAACTTGTAGTGGACTTCTTGTTTTGTTTTTGAATGCATTTATTTATTTTCCCCAATATATTCAGTATTAATAGATTTCTTTATTTATCTCATTTTAATCAGAAAAGGAGATTCACTATTAACATGGCTTCACTCTCAATTAGCATATGGAACATTCAAGGTTTAAAATCATCAACATTTGGGTTTAAAAATCTAGATGAAGACTTTACAAAAACACTGATCTTCTAATACTGCAGGAGACTTGGTGTAGGACTAATACGACCACTCACTGTCCCCAAGGCCACAGAGACATCATCATCCCTTCCCAAAAACTGAACTCAGTGCGTCAGGGCAGAGACTCGGGAGGAATAATCATATGGTACAAAGAAAACCTACACAGTTTTTTAGACACATTGAAAATTGGAAAATTTTAAATTTGCTTAAAATAAAAAAGGCATTATTATCTCTGAAAAAAGATCTGTTTCTCTGTGCCATTTATATTCCTCCAACAGAGTCCCCTTACTGCTCTGAAGAGATGTTCCCAGAGCTAGAAAAGGAAATGTGCCATTTCCAGGCGCAGGGAAATGTGCTGATTTGTGGGGACTTCAATGCTAGAACTGGAACACAGCCTGATTATATTAATATAAAAAATGACAAATACATTAACAATAATATGCCATCCATTACTAATAACCCTTCTTATGCCCATAGAAACAATCAAGATTGCACGGTCAACAAAAGTGGTAAAGACCTCCTGCAGCTCTGTCAAAGCCTGGGTCTGTACATCGTCAACGTTAGGTTACGAGGGGACACTTTAGGAAGGTATACATTTTGCTCACCTCTTGGGAATTGTACAGTAGATTACATCATAACAGATTTAGACCCTTTCTCTCTCAGCGCATTCACTGTAAAAACACTAACCCCTTTGTCTGATCACAGCCAAATCACTGTGTTCATTAAAAGGGCAGAAAATAACAGCAGTGCACACACACAGCCCAGTAAGCTGTACAACAGGTCCGGAGACCATACAGATGGGCCCAAAACAGCACAGAAGAGTTCCAGAAAGCAGCTGCAAACCAAGAAATTCAGACACTTTTAGACTCCTTTCTGGACACCACATATGTTCCCAGTAAAGAAGGAATCAATCTGGCAGTAAGAAATATGAGTATGATTTTTGACAAAACAGCTAAAAAAGCACAATTAAAAAATAGAAACAGATCAAAACCCAAACTCAAAAAAGAAGACAATTGGTTTGATCAGGAGTGCCAAAACATGAGAAAAGAACTTCGAAATTTATCAAATCAGAAACACAGAAATCCAAACAATGCACACATACGCCTTCTTTACTGTGAAACACTAAAGAATTATAAACATACACTCAGAACCAAAAAAGCTCAATATACATACAAGCAACTATCACTACTTGATTCAATAAATACAAATAGATTCTGGAATAATTGGAATAAACTTAAAAAGAAAGATTATGAAGAACTAGCCATACAAAATGGAGATACATGAACAAACCACTTCCAAACACTGTTTAAAAAAATAGAATTTGACCCAAATTCAGAACAAAGCAAGATAAACAGAAAACTAGAAAAATTAGAAATAGCAATTAAAAACAGTCAAAATCCTTTAGACTTCTCAATTACTAAACAGGAGCCCAAAGACAAAATTAAAAAACTAAAACCAAATAAAGCATCTGGACCCGATGGCTTCCTGAATGAGACGCTACAATGTACCAGTTCAAAATTTAATTAGGCCATTTTAAAACTGTTCAATTTAGTTCTGAGTGTAGGTCACTTCCCTGAAACCTGGAACCATGGACTGATAATACCAATCTTTAAAAATGGAGATAAATTTGACCCTAATAATTACCGAGGCATCTGTGTGAACAGTAATTTGGGGAAGCTGATGTGCAGCATCTTAAATTCTAGAATCTTAAACTTCCTTATGAAGCACAGTGTCTTGAATAGAAGTCAAATTGGGTTTTTACCAAATCACCGCACCACTGATCATACTTACACCCTACACACCCTGACTAAAAAACATGTTCATAAAAATAAAACCAGAATATTTGCCTGTTTTATTGACTTTAAAAAAGCATTTGATTCTATTTAAGATAAGATAAGATAAGATAATCCTTTATTAGTCCCGCAGTGGGGAAATTCACAGTGTAGCAGCAGAAAGGGATAGCAGGACACTCAGTTACAAAAAATTTGGATAAATAATTTACACTATATACACACAATATAAATAAGAATTAAAAAAGCAATAAACAATATTATTTACAGTAAAAGACTCTTAATTGCACATGGGGATGGGATATTGCACATAGTATTCCCTGAACATGAACATGTGTGTGTAGTTAAGTGTGTGTGTATGTGGTCCGTTGGGAGCAGTGCTGGTTGTGCAGTCTGACGGCAGCAGGAAGGAAGGACCTGCGATACCGTTCCTTCACACACTTGGGGTGAAGCAGTCTGTCGCTAAAGGAGCTGCCCAGTGCTGCCAGAGTCTCATGCATGGGGTGGGAGCTGTTCTTCCGCATGGATGCCAGCTTGGCTGTCATCCTCCTGTCTCCCACCACCTGCACTGGGTCTAAGAAGCACCCCAGGACAGAGCCGGCCCTCTTTATGAGTTTGTCCAGTCTCTTCTTATCTGCCGTCGAGATGCTACTACCCCAGCAGACCACTCCATAAAAGATGGCAGATGCCACCACTGTGTCGAAGAAATTTGGCACCAATTTGGCACCAATTTGGCACCAAGGATTCTTTTACAGACTTCTAGAAAGTGGTGTAGGGGGTAAAACACATGATCTTATTAAATCAATGTACACAGGAAACAGGTGTGGAATTAAAATCGGTAACAAACAAACAGATTCTCTCGCTCAGGAGTGCGGAGTGAGACAGGGCTGCTGTTTAAGCCCAACCCTATTCAACATTTATATTAATGAACTGGCCAAAATACTAGAGGAGTCTACAGCTCCCGGTCTCACTCTGCACAACTCAGATCAAATTCCTGCTCTATGCAGACGACCTGGTCCTGCTGTCCTCCACAGAGCAGGGTCTACAGCAAAACCTGGACCTGCTGGAGCAGTACTGCCAGACCTGGGCCCTGGCAGTAAACCCCAAAAAGACAAAGATCATGATATTTCAAAAAAGATCCCGATCTCAATTTCTATTAGGCACACAGGAAATCAACCATGCCTCCAACTATAACTATTTAGGCATCACAATCAGTTCCTCCGGAAATTTCCATCAAGCAGTGAATCAGCTGAGAGAAAAAACACGCAGAGCTTTCTACACCATAAAACGTCAAATTTGTGCAGAAATTCCAATTAAAATTTGGCTAAAAATATTTGAGTCAGTAATGGAACCTATTGCCCTTCATGGCAGGGAAGTTTGGGGTCCGCTTACCAATCAACAATTTGACAAATGGGACAAACATCCAATTGAGACTCTGCATGCAGAATTCTGTAAAAACATGCACAAAAACTCCACCAACAACGCATGCAGGACCAGAACATCACTAAACTAATCAGAACAAACCAAATTACAGCTCATTTCAGAGACAAATACAACACCTATTGGGAAACTCAAACACAATTACAGAGTAAAATGCAATGTTATCTGACCCCAAAACGCCAGTACACTGTGGCAGAGTACCTGAGCACAGTGACTGACCCGAAACTGAGGACCACTCTGACCAGGTACAGACTCAGTCAGCACAGCCTGGCTATAGAGACTGGCAGACACAAAAGATCCTGGGTTCCTCAGGAGAAGAGAACATGCCAGCAGTGCCAGCTCAACAAAACAGAGTCAGAGCTGCACTTCCTGACAGAATGCCCCAAATACACCCAGACCCGCCAACAATTCTACACCAAAATCAGCCACAGATACCCCAAATTCCTCAGCCTCTCCGACCCAGAGAAACTGCCCTATCTGCTAGGAGAGCGTAGAGAGTGCTGCTCACTCACAGCTCAGTACACCCTTGCCTGCCACCGTCAGAGAGACAGTGAGTGACCATATCAGCTTCTACACACTGTAACACACACTGACACAAACACTGAAACACACACTGACACACACTTTTTTTTTTTTTTTTATGTTAATAGTTCAAACTGTTCAGTAATGTTTAATCTGTTCACATTTCACAACTTTCCTGTAACCTGTAGCTTTGGCAATACAAATGTAGCTATATTTGTCATGCCAATAAAGCCCCCTGAATTGAAAAGTTAATTGGTTAAAGTTCGAGGACAAGCCTGTTTTTTTAGGTAGGGATGGCGTTCACCCCACACGGGAGGGTGCTGCCCTACTTTCGTGCAGCATAGCTCATAGTCTGCTAGTTAGTCGCTAGAGTCGTGTAAAAGGCTGCTGACAATCCAGAGCCTGGACCAGGCCACAGACAGACTGGCTAAACCGACTGCTTTAAGGCGTCACCCAGGTTTTACCGCATTGAGACTGTGTCTGTGTCCCGAATTAAACCCAAACATAGAATATCTAAATCAGCTCGTTTTAATAATTTAATTAGTGTTAAATTCTCACATTCAAACTATAACAGCACCACCTCAAACCTAAAGCTCGGTCTACTTAATATTAGACCATTAACCTCGTTGTAAATGAAATTATATTTGATCAGAAATTAGATATTTTCTGCCTTACTGAATCCTGGATTAGACCTGATCAATATTTAGCACTAAATGAAGCCACCACCGCAGGTTATAAACATGTACATAGCCCTAGATTATCAGGCAGAGGAGGTGAAGTATGCATACACTTGATATTATTCAAAAACACTGTATCACCTTCACTTCTTTTCAGATTCTCTACATTAATATATCACATTGCATTTATACTAATTCATATTTATAGGCCTCCAGGGCCCTACTCTGAATTTAAAAAAAAAATGAGTGATTTTGCTGCAGACTTGGCAAAGTTATAATAGTAGGAGACTTTAATATTCATTTTGAAAAAGCAGACGATCCATTAACAAAGGCGTTTGCATAGATCTTAGATTCTGTCTGCATGATACAAGACATGACTGAAGCCACACATTACTGTAATCATACCCTAGATTTAGTCCTGACCCTGGGTGTTAGCACTGATCATCTAAATATTCTACCTCAAAGCTCTACCTCCACTCTGACTAAGGACAGCCTTAGTCAATATAGAAAGGTACTCATTAAAGGCATGTACCCAAAACGCTTACATTAGCAGCCATAAAACCAAATCTTGATCTTAGTGTATTGTCTAATTACAGACCCATCTCCAACTTAACATTTATATCCAAGATATTAGAAAAAGCTGTGGCCCAACAACTCTGCTTATACCCGAGTAAAAATGACATGTATGAGAAATTTCAATCTGGACTCAGACCCAATCATAGCACAGACACAGCCTTAGTGAAGATCTCCTTCTTGCCTCTGATCGAGGCTATGTATCTTTATTAGCCCTACTCGACCTCAGTGCAGCCTTCGGTACAATAGTAAAGACATGTGGAAATATGTGACTGATTTTACTGACTGCAGTGATTCATGTCCTAAAGTAACTAGACACCATTTCTTCTGAATAAATTCAACTGCTTTACGGCGTCTGACACAGCTGTATTATTTCCATAGAAAAACACTGACCAATAGAACAGGACTTTCTACAGAAACTTTGTGGTGACAGACCCGGTTTCTAAATCTAGTCTCAGATCATACAGATCTGATGCTAAACTTTAGTATGAGTGAGGTCTTCATTCATCAGACCTGGCTGTATTCAATCAGCTCAGTCTCATCACCGCAATGTGCTTCATGTGTTGCTAAGGTAACTGAAAGGGCATAGCACTGTACACAGCACTGTGTGTCCATACAGTCCTATACAGCCAATGAAGAGACTGACCTCAGTGACCCGAGTCCTCCTCCATTGTGAGGTCATGTCAATGACATCACAGAGCCTATAAAAAGGCAGGTTCCCCCTCACTGGCTCAGTTCGGATTCAGCAGTTCGGGAGATGCTTCATTCCTGCGTTGACACTTACACCATTTAGCTGATTTAGCTGATTTTGTCTAGAACCATCTTATCTAGAACCATAAAGAGGTTCTACATTTGCTTGGAATATACAGGGAACAGTCCTTACAACCTTCTTAACCTTCTGACTTTTATTTCCTCTTTCCATCTACAGGGGAAAATGCAAACCAAAGAAGTCCTGAGGAGTTTGGGCTACGAGGTGGTGGATTTCATTGGTAAAGGGAGTTACGGTGAGGTTAAGCTGGCCACATCTCAAAGGCACTCCAACCATGTGGCCATCAAAATAATGCACCGCAGGCTGGCATCACATCTTTTTGTATCTAAACTTCTGCCCCGGGAACTGGCCATTCTGAAAAGAGTAAAGCACCCTCACATTGTTCAGGTGCATGAAATTTTTGAGATGCCAAACGGACAGGTGTTTATTGTGATGGAGGCTGCCGCAATGGATCTTCAACAGAAGATCTGGGAGCTCGGCCGCATTCCCATTGGCCAAGCAAAAATGTGGTTCTCACAGCTGCTCAGCGCTGTGGCCTATCTACATCAGCAGAACATTGTCCATCGTGATCTTAAATGTAAAAACGTTCTGCTGACTGCTAACGACCAAGTCAAATTAACCGACTTTGGTTTAGGCCGTTTTTCAAGGGGCTTTCCTGACTTAAGCAAGACCTATTATTGCACTCCCGAGTATGGTGCACCTGAGGTGCTTTTGGAAAAACCCTATGATCCAAAAAAAAGTGACGTGTGGAGTCTAGGTATTATCTTTTACTCCATGGTCACCGGATCCACACCCTTCAAAGTTAACAGTTTGAAGAGTCTCCTACGTGTCCAGCGAGAACCCTTGGTGTTCCCACGTAGGATCACAGTGGAGGAGCCCTGTCGGGCCTTCATATCTTATATGCTGCAGTACGACCCCTCCACTCGGCCGTCTGTGACAGAGGTGGCACAGCACCCTTGGCTACAGCTGAGGCAGGAACGGTAAGTAATCCACTGTGCAGGTATACATACATGAAGAACATTTTGAATGGGTCACTCAAAGTAAAGAGCTGTTTTGCAAATAGGTAACATACAGTATTAGTTCACTAACGATAAGTACACTAACACATTGCTTCTGTACTGTCTCCAGGGTTATTGGCAGGTTTGTGGTGGTGCCCGTTGAGGATCTGTGTCCAGACGTCAACCCACTTGAAACGTCAGAGGAAGAGTCTCAGTCTTCCTTCTCTTTGAACAGTAACATAGACAGTATATCATCTTCTGCCTCTGAAAATGGGCTGGTGTTTTTCAGCACTCCTCAGTCGACAGAGGAAGAGTCTCCGTCTTCTTCTTTAAGCAGAGACGTAGACGTTCTCTCATCTCATGGTGTCAGATGCGAGACTCTGAAGCCTGAGCAGAAAGGCGACAGCAATGGAGCTGGTGCAAGTCTGACTTGCCAAAGGGTAGAGGCTGTGGAGGAGCACTATGGTTGCGTTAGCTGTAGTCCTGTTTGTGCTGCTATTAAAAGGGCAGCTAATGCTTATGTCAAGGCACCAATTCTCAGAGCCTCCCGGTCACTCCGACGGAGGATGAGGAAGTTATTCAGAGTTAACTCTGTGGTCCATGACACCACCTCTATTTCCCAGCAGAGTGCTCCTCATTCTGCTTCCCCTTCAGATGCTCATGCTTGTTTGTGTTCTGAGCAGAGACTCAAGGATGTGACTGTAGATGTCCCTCTCCATGGGCTAGTGGTGGAGACAGCATCTGTTCTCCCACAGCCCACAGTATGGAAAGGAACCAGGAGGCTGAGGTTCCCTAAATTTAAGGTATGTTAGGCAAGTGTTGAGCGATCGTCACAGCCTCAGATTTTATACTTTAAATATTTGCTAGAAATGTTTCAGTTGATTCATATGTGTCATTTTGTCTCGCCAACAGATCCTGAAGAAGACGAAGATGATTCACCCATTGTAGACATCTAGCACGGCCCTGGTGATAACATACTACCTTTACACAATTTATTGGTCATTTATACGTTGTTTTGACCAGAGGAGGATGGGTCCCCCTAGTGAGTCTTGGTTCCTCCCAAGGTTTCTTCCTCCAGCTCTGAGGGAGTTTTTCCTTGCCACTGTCGCCTTTGGCTTGCTCACTTGGGGTTCATGTTGTATTTATTTATTTTTATTTGTCCTATTTCCGGATTTTTGTAAAGCTGCGTTGCACCATGAGGTTGTAAAAAGCGACATACACATCATTTGGAGTTGACTTGTTATGTAAGGGGTAGGAGGGACACTGTCTAAACTGATTGAGATGCCTCTGTAATGTTGCATGGACCTCAGGAACAGTGCCTCTGGACTGGCAATCCAAGGTTGTGGTCCTCATTAAGAAAGTGAACCAGAGAGTGTGTGGAAACTTTTGAAGCATCACACCTCGGTTTCCCTCTAGAAAGTTTATGCCAGGGTAGTGCAAAGATGAGACTCAGGAGGAGAAATGCAGATTCTGTCCTGACCATGAAATTTTGGACCAGCTCTTCACTCTCTTTTGGATAGTTGAGGAGACATGGGAGTTCAGCAGTCCTGTCTACATGTTTTGTGGACTTGAAGGCTCATGACCATGTTCTCTGAGACATCTTGTGAGAAGTGCTCTAGGTGCATGGGATGCAAGGGTCGGTGATGCGAGCTGTGCAGTCCTTGTACTCACTGAGTCAGAGCTGTGTCCATATTTTCAGCACTAAGTCAAGCTTGTTGAGTGTTGCCGTTGGTCTTTGTCAGGGCTGTGCCATGTGTCTGCTCCTGTTTGTGATATTCATAGACGGGACAGCAAGGCGTAGCCAGGGGCAGGATGGTCTACGGGGGCCTTCAACGCACACTTGACTAGTTTGTAGCTAAGTGTATAGCGGTTGGTATGAGAATCAGCACCTTCAAGTCTGAGGCCACAGTGGTATCCCACTCACCTTTCACGACCCAGGACTTGCTAGAGTGATTGTATCTTATAGTATCTTATCTTAAGAATTAAATAGGGGTGTGAATCTCTCTGTGTCAGGCGATTTGATTCAATTCTGATTTTTGAGGTCACGATTCAATTCAGAAACAATTTTTGATTCAGGAACCATTTTTCAATTTAAATGGTCTTTAAATTTGATTTAAATTAAGGGATTGACGAAGAAGAAATGACATTGTTGTCATGGTGGGTCAGGCCAGACACAGAGGGATGAACACTCCCAGACATGGGTGCAATGCAAGTACTTTAATAACACAATAGAAAATCATACAAAGAGCAAACTAAAGCAAACAAAGCAGCAACTAACGAGAATAAACAGGAAAACAACGTAAACTCGACAAACTAGAGGGCGAACACAAAGCACACCTGAGACCGGGGGGCTCTAGGAGCTGAGCTAGATGAGCAGGGCAGGGAACAGGGGGAACCAGCCGCAGAACCAAAAACGGCTAGGCCGACCAAACCTGGCAACGCAGTGTGGAAAAGGGTCGCCTAGCTGGAGCGAGGGTCGTGGGTATAAGGTGGGAGTGAGCGAAAGCATCTCGCTAAACACATGAACATGAAACACGACACTGAACCGACACAATAAACCAAACATGAACCAAACACACATGAACGCAACTGAACCAGAACCGAGTCACTGAATAGATACAAGAACAGAAACATAACAAAAAGTCCTTAAGTGGGCGGCGGCTCGGAATCGCTGCATTCTTGCAAGTAGAAAATGGAGCATTTTACTTTCTTATTTTGAAGTTTACTTTAGTCTGTTTATGTTCAAAACGGAAAATAAAAAATGTAGTTAATTATGTATTTCAGTGTATTGTGGTTATTCGTGTGTGTGTGTGTGTGTGTGTGTAAATGTGTATAGCTATGTTCTTTGTTTAAACTCTGTCACTGATAAAGTGGAGATATACATTTTTTGCATTATAAATATAAAATTATTTTATATATATCACATATATCAACAATGTGAACCATACAGCTGTAGCCTATAAGTGCTGTGTGGTTTTGCAGAATTCATGTGTCAATGGCATTGGGGGCCAGAAAATATGGTTTCAGAATCAGAAATACTTTATTAATCCTAGTAGTGAAACTGCAGTTGCCATAGTTGCAGCGGTTTGTGTAAGAATAAACACTCTATAAAGTTTAAAACAAAAACAGAAAAATAAGGTTTATAATATATATTATATGATATGACATATATTATGATATGATTAAATGGTATTTATAGTATGAATATAGTTTTATGAATAAAAGCAAAGTGACAATAACTGTGATAATAAATATGGAACAGACCATATGAAACATTTTGAATTACTGCACCTCTGAGTTATTTCACAGATATTAAAATGAATTGCATTACTATTATTATTGCACATATGAACAGTATAATTAGAGAACTGCACAGATGATCCATAGTGTCACACATTGAGGGAGGAGTTATAGAGTTTGATGAGCACAGGTAAGAATGACCCCCTGTGGCGCTCTGTGGTGCATTTTGGTGGACTGAGTTTTGCACTGACTGTGCTCCAGTGTCTCAACACCGTGTTGTAAAGTGGGTGGGAGCCATCAGTGTTCTTAGCCCTGTTTGTAGTTCTCCACAGTGTCCACACTGACCCCACTGACGGACACAGGGGTCATCGGTGCCTTGTCTCTTCTCAGGTCCACCAATAGTTCTTTGGTCACATTGAGATGCAGATGGTTTAGCTCACACCATGTGACAAAGTTCTTCATCGTCACCAAATCCTCATCCTCATCACTTCTGTAAAAGAGTGTAGAAGAAGAGAGAGAGAGAGAGGATAGGTCCCTACGAGGCTCCAATGTTGCTGACCACTCTGTCCGACACACAGTTCTGCAGTCTTTTTTTTAAGGGGCTACACTTGTCTTTGTTGGTTTCTTTAATCAAGGCAGGTTTTTTGGCAGTTGGGTTCTTTGCGTTCTTTCTCATTCAGTGGGTGAGAAACTAGTAACTTGGTGTTGAGTTGTTGAGTTGTTTTTAAATTTTTATCCATAGTTACAATCATATTTTATTCTCAAAGGTTTCTTGCTTTGTGGTAGTAAGATTTTCGTAATGAGTCCAGATTTTGTCGTCCATCGAAACACCGCCTTCAAAATGCAAAAATACCCATAATGCCTTTTTCTTTTGCTGTTCACAACATGCCATGGCTTTTAAGTGCTTCACATTTTACTAATTGTGTTTTCTTGCTGCTATTTTCTTAGAATGTTCTTGTACAATAATA
This sequence comes from Salminus brasiliensis, assembly GCF_030463535.1. Lineage (NCBI taxonomy): Eukaryota > Metazoa > Chordata > Actinopteri > Characiformes > Bryconidae > Salminus > Salminus brasiliensis. Next base: position 32,817,878 of record NC_132879.1, read on the forward strand.
GTATGTTGGTATAATATTTTTGTAAATAATTTAGAAATTAATTGCAAATATAAATATATTACCCGGCGAGGCCTGTGCCCCCTCGACACGCAGTACTTCAACAAGTTCAAACCAGGCCTCATCCACTTGGACTGAAACTGAAACTTCAGGTATGACTGATGAAGAAATCAAGTCAGATATCCTAGCCTCACTGAGGGAAGATATATCCAAAATAATAAGGCAAGAATTGGAGTGTGTGTTTACTGACAATTTTAATGCTCTACAAAGTGAGTTGATGTGGCGGGAGGTCTGTTGACATGGTCTGATGAAGTGATTACTGACTGCTGAAACTTGCCTTAAAAGCCAAGTTGAAACCCTTAAAGAAAAGAATGATGATTAGAGGGCAGAATGAGAAGGGGGAATGTTTGAATAGTTGGCGGGGGGTCTTAACTGTGTCTTGTCACAGCACATGGACAGACAACCCGAATCGAAAGCCCCCCTCCCTAAAATGAGTAAGATGCTTAGACATCAATCTTTTGAACTGGGTCTTGTTGATTTGTTGAGAAGTAAATTCACAAGACACAGAGACTTTACACACTATTCATGTACAACTGCATCCTATTCCAGGATTGACTATTTTTGAACCCCCAAATTAGAGTTACATGGGGTAATAGACATTATGATACCTCTTATACTCTTTATTTAACTCACTTTTTTTATTTCCTAATGCAAACTGGAAGAAGGAAAAAATGCTATGTATCGAAACATTCTGTCTCATGACTTTAAAAAAATCTTCTGTATTTTTATCACAGATTTTTTGGCAGTTTGGTTTTAGGTTGTGTGGGCTTTCTGTTTAGGTTCAGCTTTTGAGCTTTGCGTTCTGTCTCATGCAGTGGATGAGAAACTAGTAACTTGGTGGTGATTTGTTTTAAGGCTTCCTTGCTTTGCCGCCTTCACAATGCAAAAATACCCATAATGCCTTTTCCTTTTGCTGTTTAAAACATGCCATGGCATTTAAGTGCTTCATATTTGGATAATTGTGTTTTCTTGCATGTATTTGCTTTGAATGTTCTAGTACAATAATAGTATGTTTGTATAACGCAGTTCATAATTCAGAAAGTAAGTGTGATAAACTGGTTACCATTGTTGAAATCTGAAGTAAAGTAGGTGTACATATATACTTCTGAAAAGGGTCAGCGTTGTTTTGTTTTTTTTTTGTTTTTTTTGTAAAAGCATTATCAAAGCTGTTGAGTTTAATTCTGTGTGTGTTCATTACTGGTAAAAAGATCTACCCAATACCCCACCATGCTGATTTGAAATATAATCAACCATGGCATTGTTTTCTTTTTATACAGAATTAAAAGATTGTTTTAAGAATAAGCTTGAATTTTGTTTCAGTATTATCTGTTGCAGTCAAGACAATTTGTTTGGCAGTAGGTTCAGCTTTGTGTTTCATCTCATCAAGTGGGTAAGAGACTATTAACTTGGTGGTGAGTTGTTTTAAGACTGTTTTTATTGTTTTTTTTAATTTTTGCCCATAGTTACAAACACATTTTTTCCTCAAGGGACCCTTGCTTTGTTGTGTTAAGATTCACGTAATGTGTCCGGATTTTGTTATCATTTGTAACGCCACCTTCACAATGCAAAAATACCCATAATGCTTTTTCCTTTTGCTGTTTGCAACATCCCATGCCTTTCTTGTGCTTCATATTTTACTAATTGTGTTTTATTGCTGTTATTTTCTTAAAATTTTGTACAATTCTACAATTTGCTTTTGTTTTTTTGACTTGGAAATATAATCAGCCATGGCAATTTTTGTTGTTCTGTAATGAGACTTGAGTCTTTTGGTTTCGTCTCTCTTTTTTCTCACAGTCAAGGCAGTTTCTTGGCAATTAGTTTTTAGCTTGTGTGGGTATTATGTTTGGGTTCAGCTTTTGAGCTTTGCGTTCTGTCTCATCCAGTGGGTGAGAAAATAGTAACTTGGTGGTGATTTGGCTGGTTTTATTGATTTTTAATTTTTGGCCCATAGTAACAAACACATTTTTCTCAAGGGTCCCGTGCTTTGTTGTGTTAAGATTCCGGTAATGCTTTTGGATTTTTTTGTCAATCGGAACAGCGACTTCACAATGCAAAAATACCCACAATGCTTTTCCCTTTTGCTTTCTACGACATGCCATGGCTTTTAAGTGCTTCATATTTTACTAACTGTGTTTTCTTGCTGCAATTGTCTTAAAATGTATGTTGGTATAACGCAATTCGGAAAGTAATTCAGAAAGTAATTGAAATAACCTGGTTACCATTCTTGAAATCCTCTGTAAAGTAGGTGTACATATATAGAGTTCTAAGTAGATATAACTTCTGTATTTTTGGCAATATTGTAGAGTGTAAATTTAATATGAGGTGTGATCATTGCTGGTTAAAAATACTGAAAGTTGCTGGTTGAAAATGGAGTTTGTATCTTTGGTTTCTTCAGGCTATTTGTGCTGCAATCAAGGCAGTATTATAGCAGTTTGGTTTTAGATTGTGTGGGCATTCTGTTTGGTGGGTTGTTTTAAGACTGCTTTTATTCATTTTTTTAATGTTTTTGCCTATAGATATAATGAGATTTTTCTCAAGGGTCCTTTCCTTTGTTATGTTAAGATTCTCGTGATGTGTTTGGATGTTCTTGTCAATCACAACACCGCCTTGACATTGCAAAAATAACCATACTTTTTCCTTTTGTTGAGCACGGAGAACACAAAGAGCACAAATATGACTAAGAAAGAGCACAAAGAACACACACATGAACCCATACATGAGTACAAATATGGAAATACATTAATAAATAAGTGTAGACATATGGAAACAGATAAATGCCAAAATGTGGCGAAAGAAATAAATACACTAAAACAAACAAAAAAATAGAGAAATTAATGTGAAATTGTGAAAATACCAAAGTAAAGATGTGGAAGTATGTGACTGATTTTACTGACTGCAGTGATTCATGTCCTAAAGTAACTAGACACCCTTTCTTCTGATTAAATTCAGCTGCTTTACGGCATCTGACACAGCTGTATTATTTCCATAGAAAAACACTGACCAATAGAACAGGACTTTCTACAGAAACTTTGTGGTGACAGACCCGGTTTCTAAATCTAGTCTCAGATCAAACAGATCTGACACTAAACTTTAGTATGAGTGAGGCCTTCATTCATCAGACCTGGCTGTATTCAGTCAGCTCAGTCTCATCACTGCAATGTGCTTCATGTGTTGCTAAGGTAACTGAAGGGGCATAGCACTGTACACAGCACTGTGTGTCCATACAGTCCTATACAGCCAATGAAGAGACTGACCTCAGTGACCCGAGTCCTCCTCCATTGTGAGGTCATGTCGATGACATCACAGAGCCTATAAAAAGGCAGGTTCCCCCTCATTGGCTCAGTTCGGATTCAGCAGCTCGGGAGACGCTTGATTCCTGCGTTCACACTGACGCCATTTAGCTGATTTAGCTGATTTTGCCTAGAACCATCTTATCTAGAACCATAAAGAGGTTCTACATTTGCTTGGGATATACAGGGAACAGTCCTTACAACCTTCTTAACCTTCTGACTTTTATTTCCTCTTTCCATCTACAAGGGAAAATGCAAACCAAAGAAGTCCTGAGGAGTTTGGGCTACGAGGTGGTGGATTTCATTGGTAAAGGGAGTTACGGTGAGGTTAAGCTGGCCACATCTCAAAGGCACTCCAACCATGTGGCTATCAAAATAATGCACCGCAGGCTGGCATCACATATTTTTGTCTCTAAACTTCTGCCCTGGGAACTGGCCATTCTGAAAAGAGTAAAGCACCCTCACATTGTTCAGGTGCATGAAATCTTTGAGATGCCAAACGGACAGGTGTTTATTGTGATGGAGGCTGCCGCAATGGATCTTCAACAGAAGATCTGGGAGCTCGGCCGCATTCCCATTGGCCAAGCAAAAATGTGGTTCTCACAGCTGCTCAGTGCAGTGGCCTATCTACATCAGCAGAACATTGTCCATCGTGATCTTAAATGTAAAAACGTTCTGCTGACTGCTAACGATCAAGTCAAATTAACCGACTTTGGTTTAGGCCGTTTTTCAAGGGGCTTTCCTGACTTAAGCAAGACCTATTATTGCACTCCCGAGTATGGTGCACCTGAGGTGCTTTTGGAAAAACCCTATGATCCAAAAAAAAGTGACGTGTGGAGTCTAGGTATTATCTTTTACTCCATGGTCACCGGATCCACACCCTTCAAAGTTAACAGTTTGAAGAGTCTCCTACGTGTCCAGCGAGAACCCTTGGTGTTCCCACGTAGGATCACAGTGGAGGAGCCCTGTCGGGCCTTCATATCTTATATGCTGCAGTACGACCCCTCCACTCGGCCGTCTGTGACAGAGGTGGCACAGCACCCTTGGCTGCAGCCGAGGCAGGAACGGTAAGTAAACCACTGTGCAGGTATACATACATGAAGAACATTTTGAATGGGTCACTCAAAGTAAAGAGCTGTTTTGCAAATAGGTAACATACAGTATTAGTTCACTAACGATAAGTACACTAACACATTGCTTCTGTACTGTCTCCAGGGTTATTGGCAGGTTTGTGGTGGTGCCCGTTGAGGATCTGTGTCCAGACGTCAACCCACTTGAAACGTCAGAGGAAGAGTCTCAGTCTTCCTTCTCTTTGAACAGTAACATAGACAGTATATCCTCTTCTGCCTCTGAAAATGGGCTGGTGTTTTTCAGCACTCATCAGTCGACAGAGGAAGAGTCTCCGTCTTCTTCTTTAAGCAGAGACGTAGACGTTCTCTCATCTCATGGTGTCAGATGCGAAACTCTGATGCCTGAGCAGAAAGACAACAGCAGTGGAGCTGGTGCAAGTCTAACTTGCCAAAGGGTAGAGGCTGTGGAGGAGCACTATGGTTGCGTTAGCTGTAGTCCTGTTTGTGCTGCTATTAAAAGGGCAGCTAATGCTTATGTCAAGGCACCAATTCTCAGAGCCTCCCGGTCACTCCGACGGAGGATGAGGAAGTTATTCAGAGTTAACTCTGTGGTCCATGACACCACCTCTATTTCCCAGCAGAGTGCTCCTCATTCTGCTTCCCCTTCAGAAGCTCCTGCTTGTCTGTGTTCTGAGCAGAGACTCAAGGATGTGACTGTAGATGTCCCTCTCCATGGGCTAGTGGTGGAGACAGCACCTGTTCTCCCACAGCCCACAGTACAGAAAGGAACCAGGAGGCTGAGGTTCCCAAAATTTAAGGTATGTTAGGCAAATGTTGAGCGATCGTCACAGCCTCAGATTTTATACTTTAAATATTTGCTAGAAATGTTTCAGTTGATTCATATGTATCATTTTGTCTCGCCAACAGATCCTGAAGAAGACAGAGATTATTCACCCATTGTAGACATCTATTACGGCCCTGGTGATGACATACTACCGTTACACAATTTATTGGTCATTTATACGTTGTTCTGACCAGAGGAGGATGAGTCCCCCTAGTGAGTCTTGGTTCCTCCCAAGGTTTCTTCCTCCAGCTCTGAGGGAGTTTTTCCTTGCCACTGTCGCCTTTGGCTTGCTCACTTGGGGTTCATGTTGTATTTATTTATTTTTATTTGTCCTGTTTCCCGATTTCTGTAAAGCTGCGTTGCACCATCAGGTTGTAAAAAGCGTCATACACATCATTTGGACTTGTTATGTGAGGGGTAGGAGGGACACTGTCTAAACTGTGTCCATTAAGGGCAGTATAGCTCTGCACTCAGCTGAGGATATTGTTGGGTGGCTGATAGAACACTTTCTCTAGACATTAGGGATTGAGATGCCTCTGTAATGTTGCATGGACCTCGGGAACAGTGCCTCTGGACTGGCAATCCAAGGTTGTGGTCCTCATTAGGAAAGCGAACCAGAGAGTGTGTGGAAACGTTTGAATCATCACACCTCGGTTTCCCTCTAGAAAGTTTATGCCAGGGTAGTGCAAAGACGAGACTCAGAAGGAAAAATGCAGATTCTGTCCTGACCATGAAATTTTGGACCAGCTCTTCACTCTCTTTTGGATAGTTGAGGAGACATGGGAGTTCAGCAGTCCTGTCTACATGTTTTGTGGACTTAAAGGCTTATGACCATGTTCTCTGAGACATCTTGTGAGAAGTGCTCTAGGTGCATGGGATGCAAGGGTCGGTGATGCGAGCTGTGCAGTCCTTGTACTCACTGAGTCAGAGCTGTGTCCATATTTTCAGCACTAAGTCAAGCTTGTTAAGTGTTGCCGTTGGTCTTTGTCAGGGCTGTGCCATGTGTCTGCTCCTGTTTGTGATATTTATAGACGGGATAGCAAGGCGTAGCCAGGGGCAGGATGGTCTGGGGGGCCTCCAACGCACACTTGACTAGTTTGTAGCTAAGTGTATAGTGGTTGGTATGAGAATCAGCACCTTCAAGTCTGAGGCCACAGTGGTATCCCACTCACCTTTCACGACCCAGGACTTGCTAGAGGGATTGTATCTTATAGTATCTTATCTTAAGAATGAAATAGGGGTGCGAATCTCTCTGTGTCAGGTGATTTGATTCAATTCTGATTTTTGAGGTCACGATTCAATTCAGAAACAATCTTTGATTCAGGAACCATTTTTCAATTCAAATGGTCTTTAAATTTGATTTAAATTAAGTGACTGATGAAGATGAAACGACATTGTTGTCATGGTGGGTCAGGCCAGACACAGGGGGATGAACACTCGCAGAGATGGGTGCAATGCAAGTCCTTTAATAACACAATAGAAAATCATACAAAGAGCAAACCAAAGCAAACAAAGCAGCAACTAACGGGAATAAACAGGAAAACAACGTAAACTCGACAAACTAGAGGGCGAACACAAAGCACACCTGAGACCGGGGGACTCTGGGAGCTGAGCTAGATGAGCAGGGCAGGGAACAGAGGGAACCAGCCGCAGAACCAAAAACGGCTAGGCCAACCAAACCTGGCAACGCAGTGTGGAAAAGGGTCGCCTAGCTGGAGCGAGGGTCGTGGGTATAAGGTGGCAGTGAGTGAAAGCATCTCGCTAAACACATGAACATGAAACACGACACTGAACCGACACAATGAACCAAACACACATGAACGCAACTGAACCAGAACCGAGTCACTGAATAGATACAAGAACAGAAACATAACAAAAAGTCCTTAAGTGGGCAGCGGCTCGGAATCGCCGCATTCTTGCTAGTAGAAAATGGAGCATTTTGCTTTCATATTTTGAAGTTTACTTTAGTCTGTTTATGTTCAAAACGGAAAATAAAAAATGTAGTTAATTATGTATTTCAGTGTATTGTGGTTATTCATGTGTGTGTGTGTGTGTGTGTGTATATAGCAAGAATATGTTCTTTGTTCTTCTGTCACTGATAAAGTGGATATATACATTTTTTGCATTATAAATACAAAATTATTTTATATATATCACATATATCAACACCGTGAACCTAACCATACAGCTGTAGCCTATATGATATGGCTATGTAAAAGTGCTGTGTGGTTTTGCAGAATTCATGTGTCAATGGAATTGGGGGCCAGAAAATATGGTTTCAGAATCAGAATCAGAAATACTTTATTAATCCTAGTAGTGAAACTGCAGTTGCTATAGTTGCAGCGGTTTGTGTAAGAATAAACACTCTATAAAGTTTAAAACAAAAATAGAAAAAAGGTTTATAAATTATAAGATTAAATGGTATTTAGAGTATGAATATAGTTTTATGAATAAATGGCAAAGTGACAATAACTGTGATAATAAATATGGAACAGACCGCCCAGAGCATTAGGCCAAATGGTGTTAAATGCACTGGAGAAATCAAAAAACATGATCCTTACAGTGCTGGCTGAATTATAGCATCCTCAACTCCCAGACAGGACTGAGCTTCTCCATGGTCTTCATGATGTGTGACGTCAGTGCCACTGGCCTGTACTCCTAATGTCACTGGGTCACGGCATCTTCTGGACAGGAACAATGCAGTACGTTTTCCACATCCACGGGACATAGTGCAGTACTCCGCAAAGCTGTGTGGCACAGGCCTAGCATAAGGCTTTGGCACAGGCCCCTGGGATGGACCCCATCTGGGAGAACAGAGAACACAAACATGAGTAAGAGAGTAAGCTAATCCAGAGTCTCGTGGAGAAGCCTTAATATGCTAATTTCGAATGTGAGGCATTAACTAACTTACGTTCTCAAATGACTCACCTAAATACATTTGAACATGCAATGATAGATTCTCAACTTCACACAGAGCTTACGTTTACTTGCTATGTTCTTTTGTATTATTCACTGAGATTGGGTAATGAATATATGGTCTCTTATTACTGAAAGGAAAGGAAACTTTTCTTTTCTCGACAAAAGAACAGACGTCTTCATTTGATCAAACAGACACGAGCTAGAAATTACACCAAAAAGAACAATGTGACGTGAAACACTTGAGGACAAACATCAGTTACATGAGTCTGTTTGCTTCACTATATGTGTGTGTGTGTGTGTGTGTGTGTTATAGGGTCACTCCAGACAAAGTGCCTCCAGAGGGAGGCGAGAGTTGTGTTGTTAGACGGGGAGTAGAGTGTCTGGGTTGATTCACAAGTACCCCAAGACGTTTTAAGGATCTTGGTCCGAGGTACTCTCCTAAAACTACATGCCATGGCTTTACTAGAATTTGACTAATTGTGTTTTCTTGCTGCTTCTTTCTTAAAATGTTCTTCTACAATAATAGTATGTTCCTTCCAAAAGGAAAACACATTCAACCCTAAATCAAAGCCTTATGCTAGGTAGCCTGTATAACTCATTTAAAGCTGGTGAGGAATCTCAAGAATGAGTATTAGAGCTAGAAGTCCTGATTCTGAAGTAAGAAACACTCCTGAACACCTGCACAGTTTAAACTCATGCAAATAACCAGAGCTGAATTCACTGATATTTGGACTACACTCACTTCAACCAGAAATCAGCTCTGTGAGCAACACTTGTGAGATGAACAACTCATAGCAGGTACCCCCATCTTTTTAGTCTTTTCCCCCACCCACGCTGCAGGCCTGTTAGGATGCTTGTGAACGTTGGGGCCTTGAACCAGTAAACAGCACTGGCCGCTTCGCCCCGTGTGGAGCAAAATAAAAGAAAATAAAAGGGTAGCGCTAAAATAGCTTCATCAAATGTGAGGCTTGAGTCGTTTCTGGCTCCTTCTCATCCCCTGCCCACTCTTCCATTCTCTGTCTCTCTCTCTAGCCTCAGCTCCTGCTAACTGTGCTATGGGGTTGTGTATCCCACTCTCTCCAGGAGAAAGTCAAACTCTCAGTTCTAGCCACTCCGACTACAACAGGTCATCCACAGTACAGCGACAGTCCCTTACTGGTAGCTGACAGTGAACCTGCACCCCAAGCTCGTCTGGCTTCTCCAACCAAACTGAGACCCAGGCTAGCACGGCTGCTCTGCACTCTGAGCTCACTAACTATCAGACTGAAAGTTAGGATGGTTACTCAAACATACTCTGCTAAATCTGTTAGTAAACGGCATTAAAAGATCTAACAGACACTTCTTGTAAGTAATAACAGTGTATTTTACTCCAGAATCCTCAGAGCAAAACTATTGTCCTGCTGTACTTCTGCTGTTTTTCAGCCCTCTCTCCCTGGAGCCCCGCCCCTCTCTCTCAGGAACCAATTGAATACACTGAAAGCGTGTGATCCTGCTAAACTATCCAATTAGAAAGAAGATACAGGAAAACTGACAGATCCACATAAAGTTGTAGTGCACTGAGCACATGTTCACCCTGTTCATTTCAACCAAACTCTAGAGCTTCTTTTTTCTCCTTTTTTCAATGATAGACTTCCTTTAACCATTACATGAACGTACAGACTATTAAAACATTAGTTTCCTCACCTTTGCCAACTATATTTTACAAAAGAACCACAAAGATTTTAACACTATTGCTGAATGAAACAATAAAAAATAATCATTTCACAAAAAATATTAGTTATTTTTATTGACCTTTTTTCCCTTTTTTCTTTGTGCTGTTTACAACATGCCACGGCTTTTAAGTGCTTCATATTTTACTAACTGTGTTTTCATGCTGCAATTTTCTTTAAATTTTCTTCAGAAAGTAATTGTGATAAACTGGTTACGACTCTTGAAATCTTCAGTAAAGTCGATGTACATATATAGTTCTGAGAAGGTCTGTATTATTTTGCAGAGGCAGTATCATAGCTTGTGAGTTTAATCTGAGGTGTGATCATTGCTTGTTGAAAACTTTACCCACTATCCGACCAGGATGATTTGAAATATAGTCAACTATGGCCATTTTTTTGTTAGTGTTAGTTAAGAATAAGCTTGAATGTTTTTTTCAGTGCTTTTTGTTGTAGTCAGTTTGGTTTTAGATGGTGTGGGTATTAAGTTTACGTTCAGCTTTTTTCCACTTTCTAGCACTTATTTTTATATCTGTTTAGTCCTTTACTGCGTCATATGCTTACTAACTGCTTTTCCATTGTGTTTACAGTCTATTCCCACAGGTATATCAACAAACTAAACAAAAAGCCCAGTAGCAGTTTACCCCTACAACCAGCTTTATTTCAGTGCCCAAATCAACTGCAAGCGGTAAGTCCCTGCTTTTTATGGCTGCTGCTGCTTTTTGACTGTATGAAGTGTGGCATGTTTAGTCTAGAGCCTTTTTCCACCGCTAGTGATAATGATCGTGTTTGTACTGAATGTGAGCTAGTTCACTCTTTGGTGGTTAAAGTGGAGCAGTTAGAGGTGAGCATCACGGCTTTACTAAAGGATAGAGAGCCAGAGTCACTGACAGCAGCCCCGGATGCTTTAGGGAGAGCTAGCACCCCCCTCCACTCCGGAGTTAGCTAAGCTAAGGCTAATGCTAGCGCTAAGACCAAAGCTAGCCCACCAGAACACCAAACAGGTTTACCCCTCAGTGAAACACCCGCTGAGGAGCCTGTTCAGCGTACTCTGCTCAGAGGAGACTCTGTTATCTGACACGTGAAGATAGCTCGTCCTTTAGAGGCTCCAGCAGAACCGTTAGCTGTTTACCAGGAGCCAGAGCGCCGGACATTAGCGCCCACCTTAAGCAGGTAGCTAACAGGAGATATTCGAGGGTAGTTATTCATGTAGGGGCAACGATATTCATCTGCGGCAGTCAGAAGTAAGTAAGGATAACATTAAAGAGGGGGTTAAACTGGTCCAGACAATGTCTGATGTGGTCATTTGCTCTGGCCTTATCCCAATGAGGCGCGGCTCTGAGTCTTACAGCTGACTCACAGCGCTAAATCACTGGATGTTCAAGTGGTGTTCGGAAAATCATGTGGGCTTCATAGATAACTGCTTAGAGAGAGAGAGAGAGAGAGAGAGAGTCGTGTTTAGTATGAGCTCTTGAAATTTCTACCTTTCTTCATTTTTAAAATGAGATAAATCACAGAAATCAAACTGATTATAATTATAATATCAACAAAACGTCATTTCAGTTTAAAAAGAATTTATTTGGATATAATTAGACAGAAAAACAAGCAAAAATAAGAATCAGAAGGAGAGCAGCTAGCAGAGCAGCAAGCAGCGTAGCCGTTAGCCGTTAGCAGTGGAAGCAGATTCAGCAGAAGCAGAATCAGCTCCAGAAAGAATCCAGAGGAAAACTGAACAGGGAGCTGTAGACCTGCTACACCCACCGCTGAGACCAACCACACCCGACTAAACCAGGAGCAGAGACCAGACAGCCCCCACACCTGCGCCTCACACTGGGGTAAGAGACCCGCTCCCACAGAGCGACAGAGTCACAGACCGGAGACCATCACCCTAAACTAAGGTCTGAACTCAGGTATGAAACTCTAGCTACAGAAGAGGAGAACGTGCTCAGATAGCGCTAACCCCGCTAAGTTTGCTAAAGCAGCTAATCTGGCAGTTACTGCGAGCCTCCTCTGATTGGTCAGCTGCTACAAAAACTGCTACAACCAATGAGAATGGCCTCAGCAGCAGCAGCTCCGCCTTCCCACATGTTTGACTTTCCCACAGACGCTGGATCAGAGAGCAGCAGACAGCAGCATAAACAGAGGCAGCAGAGAGAGAACCCTGAGACCCTGTTTAAAGACTGCAGCTCCATCAGAGGGAGAAACATCACCACCAACCTGCTCTTCTACACTGAGCACAGTCCAGCATGGCATTCGGCTCTGTGCAGATATTTCACACACACCACAAAGAGAGGCATCTGCAAGGGCCGCCAGTTATACATCTTTGAGGATGCAGAAAAAGATGCAGAGAACAGGCTCCTAACAGTGAACCTGTACCAAAACGGCACAGTGATGGTGCAGGGGAGTGAAGACGCTCCTCTGAAATTTGAAATGGCTTTTCCCAGTCTCACAAACCTGGCCAACCAAGAAAGAGCTGAAGCCCCCAGCACAGTCCCCAGCCCAACCCCCACACTTGAACAAACACCTGCTGAAGGGGAAACAGAGCCCCCCCACAACATTACTGTAGATCACAGCCCTCGCTCAGTCAGCACTAAACAATGAACTGGCAAGGGTTCGAGACAACACACACAAAGAACTGGAACAAATTAAACAGGAACTGAAAACAGAAATTTGGAGCCTCAAGGAAGAGCTGCACCAGAAAGAACCTAAACACACAGATCCAGACACACACTGAGGAGCTGAACACTCCACTCACTGCCAGCCCCTCACAATCCAGACAGATTTAAAATCTCCCTGCTACACAGCAAGACCACCACAAGCCCTCGTCTGAGGGAGCAGCTGAGCAGCAGAGCAGCAGACCAGCCACCGTGGAGAAAGACACAGACATTGCCATTCTGATTGATTCAAACGCAAAATTCCTGCAGGAGGATTTACTCTTCCCAGGTCAGAAAACAGCAAAAATATGGTGCCCAAAAATAAAAGATGCCCACAGAATTCTCTCTGATTCCAAACTTAACACTGCTAAATCTATCATTATCCACACTGGCACCAATGACCTCAGAACAGAGCAGGATAGGGTAGGAAGACTGATGTGCAGAGTAGCAGAGAGAGCTGCTGAGTCCTTTCCTAACACCAAAATCATTATCTCCACCCTCCTGCCCTGCAAAGACTTCCACCCAGCCACCATCCACAAGATCAACACAGACATCTCTAGAGGATGTGCCCTCATGCCTAATGTGCACCTGGCCCACCACTCTAACATCACCCCCCACCATCTCTACGAACCATGTGCACATAAGCAAACACATGGTCAGAGAATTTGCCAGGACACTTAAAAATACTACACTTGGCAGACATTCCCACTCAACACAGGAACACAGAGGAATGGTTCCCAAGACCACAACACAGCTTCAGGCACGCAGCCATCAGCCCTACCATCCACAAACACCTCCTGAGAGCCCGACACCTACCTGGACAGCATAATTCTCCTCACACCCTGCCAACTGGACCAGCCTACCGGGTCACACCGTCCAGACCAGCACAACGCCCCCCTCCAACCAGACCAGCTCATGTATTACCAGCAACGGACCAGCACAACGCCCCCCTCCAACCAGACCAGTGCACCGGCCCCACCCTGAACATGCACCCCGAGCAGCCCCCCTCACTCAGGACAGGGCCCTACAGCAGCAACGCAGCTATGCAGAGGTCCTTCGTACTCCACAGAGCTCTACACAGATGGGTGAAATCAAACAGTTGCTACAGTACATCTGTGCAAAACTCCCATAGCTCATATATGCAGCACACTTACAGTCACTACTTCAATCTTTTTCATTATAAAATGAACTTGTAGTGGACTTCTTGTTTTGTTTTTGAATGCATTTATTTATTTTCCCCAATATATTCAGTATTAATAGATTTCTTTATTTATCTCATTTTAATCAGAAAAGGAGATTTACTATTAACATGGCTTCACTCTCAATTAGCATAGAACATTCAAGGTTTAAAATCATCAACATTTGGGTTTAAAAATCTAGATGAAGACTTTCAAAACAATATCAAAAACACTGATCTTCTAATACTGCAGGAGACTTGGTGTAGGACTGATACGACCACTCACTGTCCCCAAGGCCACAGAGAGATCATCATCCCTTCCCAAAAACTGAACTCAGTGCGTCAGGGCAGAGACTCGGGAGGAATAATCATATGGTACAAAGAAAACCTACACAGTTTTTTAGACACATTGAAAATTGGAAGATTTTACATTTGGCTTAAAATAAAAAAGGCATTATTATCTCTGAAAAAAGATCTGTTTCTCTGTGCCATATATATTCCTCCAACAGAGTCCCCTTACTGCCCTGAGGAGATGTTCCCAGAGCTAGGAAAGGAAATATGCCATTTCCAGGCGCAGGGAAACGTGCTGATTTGTGGGGACTTCAATGCTAGAACTGGAACACAGCCTGATTATATTAATATAAAAAATGACAAATACATTAACAATAATATGCCATCCATTACTAATAACCCTTCTTATGCCCATAGAAACAATCAAGATTGCACGGTCAACAAAAGTGGTAAAGACCTCCTGCAGCTCTGTCAAAGCCTGGGTCTGTACATCGTCAAAGGTAGGTTACGAGGGGACACTTTAGGAAGGTATACATTTTGCTCACCTCTTGGGAATTGTACAGTAGATTACATCATAACAGATTTAGACCCTTTCTCTCTCAGCGCATTCACTGTAAAAACACTAACCCCTTTGTCTGATCACAGCCAAATCACTGTGTTCATTAAAAGGGCAGAAAATAACAGCAGTGCACACACACAGCCCAGTTAGCTGTACAACAGGTCCGGAGACCATACAGATGGGCCCAAAACAGCACAGAAGAGTTCCAGAAAGCAGCTGCAAACCAAGAAATTCAGACACTTTTAGACTCCTTTCTGGACACCACATATGTTCCCAGTAAAGAAGGAATCAATCTGGCAGTAAGAAATATGAGTATGATTTTTGACAAAACAGCTAAAAAAGCACAATTAAAAAATAGAAACAGATCAAAACCCAAACTCAAAAAAGAAGACAATTGGTTTGATCAGGAGTGCCAAAACATGAGAAAAGAACTTCGAAATTTATCAAATCAGAAACACAGAAATCCAAACAATGCACACATACGCCTTCTTTACTGTGAAACACTAAAGAATTATAAACATACACTCAGAACCAAAAAAGCTCTATATACATACAAGCAACTATCACTACTTGATTCAATAAATACAAATAGATTCTGGAATAATTGGAATAAACTTAAAAAGAAAGATTATGAAGAACTAGCCATACAAAATGGAGATACATGGACAAACCACTTCCAAACACTGTTTAAAAAAATAGAATTTGACCCAAATTCAGAACAAAGCAAGATAAACAGAAAACTAGAAAAAATAGAAATAGCAATTAAAAACAATCAAAATCCTTTAGACTTCTCAATTACTAAACAGGAGCCCAAAGACAAAATTAAAAAACTAAAACCAAATAAAGCATCTGGACCCGATGGCTTCCTGAATGAGACGCTACAATGTACCAGTTCAAAATTTAATTAGGCCATTTTAAAACTGTTCAATTTAGTTCTGAGTGTACGTCACTTCCCTGAAACCTGGAACCATGGACTGATAACACCAATCTTTAAAAATGGAGATAAATTTGACCCTAATAATTACTGAGGCATCTGTGTGAACAGTAATTTGGGGAAGCTAATGTGCAGCATCTTAAATTCTAGAATCTTAAACTTCCTTATAAAGCACAGTGTCTTGAATAGAAGTCAAATTGGGTTTTTACCAAATCACCGCACCACTGATCATACTTACACCCGACACACCTATGTTGAAAAACATCAATATAAAACCAGAATATTTGCCTGTTTTATTGACTTTAAAAAAGCATTTGATTCTATTTGGCACCAAGGATTCTTTTACAGACTTCTAGAAAGTGATGTAGGGGGTAAAACATATGATCTCATTAAATCAATGTACACAGGAAACAGGTGTGGAATTGAAAGGTTTCACTGTTTAAGCCAAACCCTATTCATATTCCCCATTTATATTAATGAACTGGCCAAAATACTAGAGGAGTCTACAGTCCAATGCAATGTGCTTCATGTGTTGCTAAGGTAACTGAAGGGGCATAGCACTGTACACAGCACTGTGTGTCCATACAGTCCTATACAGCCAATTAAGAGACTGACCTCAGTGACCCGAGTCCTCCTCCATTGTGAGGTCATGTCGATGACATCACAGAGCCTATAAAAAGGCAGGTTCCCCCTCACTGGCTCAGTTCGGATTCAGCAGCTCGGGAGATGCTTCATTCCTGCGTTCACACTGACACCATTTAGCTGATTTAGTCTAGAACCGTCTTATCTAGAACCATAAAGAGGTTCTACATTTGCTTGGAATATACAGGGAACAGTCCTTACAACCTTCTTAACCTTCTGACTTTTATTTCCTCTTTCCATCTACAGGGGAAAATGCAAACCAAAGAAGTCCTGAGGAGTTTGGGCTACGAGGTGGTGGATTTCATTGGTAAAGGGAGTTACGGTGAGGTTAAGCTGGCCACATCTCAAAGGCACTCCAACCATGTGGCCATCAAAATAATGCACCGCAGGCTGGCATCACATATTTTTGTCTCTAAACTTCTGCCCCGGGAACTGGCCATTCTGAAAAGAGTAAAGCACCCTCACATTGTTCAGGTGCATGAAATCTTTGAGATGCCAAACGGACAGGTGTTTATTGTGATGGAGGCTGCCGCAATGGATCTTCAACAGAAGATCTGGGAGCTCGGCCGCATTCCCATTGGCCAAGCAAAAATGTGGTTCTCACAGCTGCTCAGCGCTGTGGCCTATCTACATCAGCAGAACATTGTCCATCGTGATCTTAAATGTAAAAACGTTCTGCTGACTGCTAACGACCAAGTCAAATTAACTGACTTTGGTTTAGGCCGTTTTTCAAGGGGCTTTCCTGACTTAAGCAAGACCTATTATTGCACTCCCGAGTATGGTGCACCTGAGGTGCTTTTGGAAAAACCCTATGATCCAAAAAAAAGTGACGTGTGGAGTCTAGGTATTATCTTTTACTCCATGGTCACCGGATCTACACCCTTCAAAGTTAACAGTTTGAAGAGTCTCCTACGTGTCCAGCGAGAACCCTTGGTGTTCCCACGTAGGCTCACAGTGGAGGAGCCCTGTCGGGCCTTCATATCTTATATGCTGCAATACGACCCCTCCACTCGGCCATCTGTGACAGAGGTGGCACAGCACCCTTGGCTGCAGCCGAGGCAGGAACGGTAAGTAAACCACTGTGCAGGTATACATACATGAAGAACATTTTGAATGGGTCACTCAAAGTAAAGAGCTGTTTTGCAAATAGGTAACATACAGTATTAGTTCACTAACGATAAGTACACTAACACATTGCTTCTGTACTGTCTCCAGGGTTATTGGCAGGTTTGTGGTGGTGCCCGTTGAGGATCTGTGTCCAGACGTCAACCCACTTGAAACGTCAGAGGAAGAGTCTCAGTCTTCCTTCTCTTTGAACAGTAACATAGACAGTATATCATCTTCTGCCTCTGAAAATGGGCTGGTGTTTTTCAGCACTCCTCAGTCGACAGAGGAAGAGTCTCCGTCTTCTTCTTTAAGCAGAGACGTAGACGTTCTCTCATCTCATGGTGTCAGATGCGAGACTCTGATGCCTGAGCAGAAAGGCGACAGCAATGGAGCTGGTGCAAGTCTGACTTGCCAAAGGGTAGAGGCTGTGGAGGAGCACTATGGTTGCGTTAGCTGTAGTCCTGTTTGTGCTGCTATTAAAAGGGCAGCTAATGCTTATGTCAAGGCACCAATTCTCAGAGCCTCCCGGTCACTCCGACGGAGGATGAGGAAGTTATTCAGCGTTAACTCTGTGGTCCATGACACCACCTCTATTTCCCAGCAGAGTGCTCCTCATTCTGCTTCCCCTTCAGATGCTCATGCTTGTTTGTGTTCTGAGCAGAGACTCAAGGATGTGACTGTAGATGTCCCTCTCCATGGGCTAGTGGTGGAGACAGCATCTGTTCTCCCACAGCCCACAGTATGGAAAGGAACCAGGAGGCTGAGGTTCCCTAAATTTAAGGTATGTTAGGCAAGTGTTGAGCGATCGTCACAGCCTCAGATTTTATACTTTAAATATTTGCTAGAAATGTTTCAGTTGATTCATATGTGTCATTTTGTCTCGCCAACAGATCCTGAAGAAGACGAAGATGATTCACCCATTGTAGACATCTAGCACGGCCCTGGTGATAACATACTACCTTTACACAATTTATTGGTCATTTATACGTTGTTTTGACCAGAGGAGGATGGGTCCCCCTAGTGAGTCTTGGTTCCTCCCAAGGTTTCTTCCTCCAGCTCTGAGGGAGTTTTTCCTTGCCACTGTCGCCTTTGGCTTGCTCACTTGGGGTTCATGTTGTATTTATTTATTTTTATTTGTCCTATTTCCGGATTTTTGTAAAGCTGCGTTGCACCATGAGGTTGTAAAAAGCGACATACACATCATTTGGAGTTGACTTGTTATGTAAGGGGTAGGAGGGACACTGTCTAAACTGATTGAGATGCCTCTGTAATGTTGCATGGACCTCAGGAACAGTGCCTCTGGACTGGCAATCCAAGGTTGTGGTCCTCATTAAGAAAGTGAACCAGAGAGTGTGTGGAAACTTTTGAAGCATCACACCTCGGTTTCCCTCTAGAAAGTTTATGCCAGGGTAGTGCAAAGATGAGACTCAGGAGGAGAAATGCAGATTCTGTCCTGACCATGAAATTTTGGACCAGCTCTTCACTCTCTTTTGGATAGTTGAGGAGACATGGGAGTTCAGCAGTCCTGTCTACATGTTTTGTGGACTTGAAGGCTCATGACCATGTTCTCTGAGACATCTTGTGAGAAGTGCTCTAGGTGCATGGGATGCAAGGGTCGGTGATGCGAGCTGTGCAGTCCTTGTACTCACTGAGTCAGAGCTGTGTCCATATTTTCAGCACTAAGTAAAGCTTGTTGAGTGTTGCCGTTGGTCTTTGTCAGGGCTGTGCCATGTGTCTGCTCCTGTTTGTGATATTCATAGACGGGACAGCAAGGCGTAGCCAGGGGCAGGATGGTCTACGGGGGCCTTCAACGCACACTTGACTAGTTTGTAGCTAAGTGTATAGCGGTTGGTATGAGAATCAGCACCTTCAAGTCTGAGGCCACAGTGGTATCCCACTCACCTTTCATGACCCAGGACTTGCTAGAGGGATTGTATCTTATAGTATCTTATCTTAAGAATTAAATAGGGGTGTGAATCTCTCTGTGTCAGGCGATTTGATTCAATTCTGATTTTTGAGGTCACGATTCAATTCAGAAACAATTTTTGATTCAGGAACCATTTTTCAATTTAAATGGTCTTTAAATTTGATTTAAATTAAGTGATTGACGAAGAAGAAATGACATTGTTGTCATGGTGGGTCAGGCCAGACACAGAGGGATGAACACTCCCAGACATGGGTGCAATGCAAGTACTTTAATAACACAATAGAAAATCATACAAAGAGCAAACTAAAGCAAACAAAGCAGCAACTAACGAGAATAAACAGGAAAACAACGTAAACTCGACAAACTAGAGGGCGAACACAAAGCACACCTGAGACCGGGGGGCTCTAGGAGCTGAGCTAGATGAGCAGGGCAGGGAACAGGGGGAACCAGCCGCAGAACCAAAAACGGCTAGGCCGACCAAACCTGGCAACGCAGTGTGGAAAAGGGTCGCCTAGCTGGAGCGAGGGTCGTGGGTATAAGGTGGGAGTGAGCGAAAGCATCTCGCTAAACACATGAACATGAAACACGACACTGAACCGACACAATGAACCAAACATGAACCAAACACACATGAACGCAACTGAACCAGAACCGAGTCACTGAATAGATACAAGAACAGAAACATAACAAAAAGACCTTAAGTGGGCGGCGGCTCGGAATCGCTGCATTCTTGCAAGTAGAAAATGGAGCACTTTGCTTTATTATTTTGAAGTTTACTTTAGTCTGTTTATGTTCAAAACGGAAAATAAAAAATGTAGTTAATTATGTATTTCAGTGTATTGTGGTTATTCGTGTGTGTGTGTGTGTGTGTGTGTGTGTGTAAATGTGTATAGCTATGTTCTTTGTTTAAACTCTGTCACTGATAAAGTGGAGATATACATTTTTTACATTATAAATATAAAATTATTTTATATATATCACATATATCAACAATGTGAACCATACAGCTGTAGCCTATAAGTGCTGTGTGGTTTTGCAGAATTCATGTGTCAATGGCATTGGGGGCCAGAAAATATGGTTTCAGAATCAGAAATACTTTATTAATCCTAGTAGTGAAACTGCAGTTGCCATAGTTGCAGCGGTTTGTGTAAGAATAAACACTCTATAAAGTTTAAAACAAAAACAGAAAAATAAGGTTTATAATATATATTATATGATATGACATATATTATGATATGATTAAATGGTATTTATAGTATGAATATAGTTTTATGAATAAAAGCAAAGTGACAATAACTGTGATAATAAATATGGAACAGACCATATGAAACATTTTGAATTACTGCACCTCTGAGTTATTTCACAGATATTAAAATGAATTGCATTACTATTATTATTGCACATATGAACAGTATAATCATAGAACTGCACAGATGAACCATAGTGTCACACATTGAGGGAGGAGTTATAGAGTTTGATGAGCACAGGTAAGAATGACCCCCTGTGGCGCTCTGTGGTGCATTTTGGTGGACTGAGTTTTGTACTGACTGTGCTCCAGTGTCTCAACACCGTGTTGTAAAGTGGGTGGGAGCCATCAGTGTTCTTAGCCCTGTTTGTAGTTCTCCACAGTGTCCACACTGACCCCACTGACGGACACAGGGGTCATCGGTGCCTTGTCTCTTCTCAGGTCCACCAATAGTTCTTTGGTCACATTGAGATGCAGATGGTTTAGCTCACACCATGTGACAAAGTTCTTCATCGTCACCAAATCCTCATCCTCATCACTTCTGTAAAAGAGTGTAGAAGAAGAGAGAGAGAGAGAGGATAGGTCCCTACGAGGCTCCAATGTTGCTGACCACTCTGTCCGACACACAGTTCTGCAGTCTTTTTTTTAAGGGGCTACACTTGTCTTTGTTGGTTTCTTTAATCAAGGCAGGTTTTTTGGCAGTTGGGTTCTTTGCGTTCTTTCTCATTCAGTGGGTGAGAAACTAGTAACTTGGTGTTGAGTTGTTGAGTTGTTTTTAAATTTTTACCCATAGTTACAATCACATTTTATTCTCAAAGGTTTCTTGCTTTGTGGTAGTAAGATTTTCGTAATGCGTCCAGATTTTGTCGTCCATCGAAACACCGCCTTCAAAATGCAAAAATACCCATAATGCCTTTTTCTTTTGCTGTTTACAACATGCCATGGCTTTTAAGTGCTTCACATTTTACTAATTGTGTTTTCTTGCTGCTATTTTCTTAGAATGTTCTTGTACAATAA
This sequence comes from Salminus brasiliensis, assembly GCF_030463535.1. NCBI lineage: Eukaryota > Metazoa > Chordata > Actinopteri > Characiformes > Bryconidae > Salminus > Salminus brasiliensis. The sequence goes on from NC_132879.1 coordinate 32,839,318, forward strand.
TAGTATGTTGGTATAATATTTTTGTAAATAATTTAGAAATTAATTGCAAATATAAATATATTACCCGGCGAGGCCTGTGCCCCCTCGACACGCAGTACTTCAACAAGTTCAAACCAGGCCTCATCCACTTGGACTGAAACTGAAACTTCAGGTATGACTGATGAAGAAATCAAGTCAGATATCCTAGCCTCACTGAGGGAAGATATATCCAAAATAATAAGGCAAGAATTGGAGTGTGTGTTTACTGACAATTTTAATGCTCTACAAAGTGAGTTGATGTGGCGGGAGGTCTGTTGACATGGTCTGACGAAGTGATTACTGACTGCTGAAACTTGCCTTAAAAGCCAAGTTGAAACCCTTAAAGAAAAGAATGATGATTAGAGGGCAGAATGAGAAGGGGGAATGTTTGAATAGTTGGCGGGGGGTCTTAACTGTGTCTTGTCACAGCACATGGACAGACAACCCGAATCGAAAGCCCCCCTCCCTAAAATGAGTAAGATGCTTAGACATCAATCTTTTGAACTGGGTCTTGTTGATTTGTTGAGAAGTAAATTCACAAGACACAGAGACTTTACACACTATTCATGTACAACTGCATCCTATTCCAGGATTGACTATTTTTGAACCCCCAAATTAGAGTTACATGGGGTAATAGACATTATGATACCTCTTATACTCTTTATTTAACTCACTTTTTTTATTTCCTAATGCAAACTGGAAGAAGGAAAAAATGCTATGTATGGAAACATTCTGTCTTATGACTTTAAAAAAATCTTCTGTATTTTTATCACAGATTTTTTGGCAGTTTGGTTTTAGGTTGTGTAACTTTCTGTTTAGGTTCAGCTTTTGAGCTTTGCGTTCTGTCTCATGCAGTGGGTGAGAAACTAGTAACTTGGTGGTGATTTGTTTTAAGGCTTCCTTGCTTTGCCGCCTTCACAATGCAAAAATACCCATAATGCCTTTTCCTTTTGCTGTTTAAAACATGCCATGGCATTTAAGTGCTTCATATTTGGATAATTGTGTTTTCTTGCATGTATTTGCTTTGAATGTTCTAGTACAATAATAGTATGTTTGTATAACGCAGTTCATAATTCAGAAAGTAAGTGTGATAAACTGGTTACCATTGTTGAAATCTGAAGTAAAGTAGGTGTACATATATACTTCTGAAAAGGGTCAGCGTTGTTTTGTTTTTTTTTGTTTTTTTTGTAAAAGCATTATCAAAGCTGTTGAGTTTAATTCTGTGTGTGTTCATTACTGGTAAAAAGATCTACCCAATACCCCACCATGCTGATTTGAAATATAATCAACCATGGCATTGTTTTCTTTTTATACAGAATTAAAAGATTGTTTTAAGAATAAGCTTGAATTTTGTTTCAGTATTATCTGTTGCAGTCAAGACAATTTGTTTGGCAGTAGGTTCAGCTTTGTGTTTCATCTCATCAAGTGGGTAAGAGACTATTAACTTGGTGGTGAGTTGTTTTAAGACTGTTTTTATTGTTTTTTTTTATTTTTGCCCATAGTTACAAACACATTTTTTCCTCAAGGGACCCTTGCTTTGTTGTGTTAAGATTCACGTAATGTGTCCGGATTTTGTTATCATTTGTAACGCCACCTTCACAATGCAAAAATACCCATAATGCTTTTTCCTTTTGCAACATCCCATGCCTTTCTTGTGCTTCATATTTTACTAATTGTGTTTTATTGCTGTTATTTTCTTAAAATGTTCTTGTACAATAGTAGTATGTTGGTATAATGCAATTATACCATTCTTGAAATCCTCTGTAAAGTAGGTGTACATGTATAGTTCTAAGAAAAGCAAGCTTTCTTTTGCAGCGGCTTTATATAATCTGTGAGAGTAATCTGAGGTATGGTAATACCTTGTTCAAAACTTTACCCAAAACCTTCCCACCCTTAATTGAAATATATTGTGTCATGGCAAATTGTGTTAGTTTTTTGGGGGGTTTCTCAGGCTCTTTTTGCTGCAAGGTAGATTTTATTGGTGGTTTGGTTATAGATTGTGTAGGCATTTTGTTTAGGTTCAGCTTTTGAGCTTTGCGTTTTATCTTATCCAGTGGGTAAAAAACTATTAACTTGGTGGTGAGTTACTTGAAGACTGTTTTAATTGAATTTTACATTTTTTAAAATGATCCATAAATGCAAAAATACCCATAATGATTTTTTTCCTACTGCCATGCCTTTTAAGTGCTTCATAATAAACTAATTGTGTTTTCTTATAATAATAATTATAAAATAATAGTATGTTGGTACAAGGCAATTTGGAAAGTAATTCAGAAAGTAAATGTGATAAATTGGTTACCATTCTTGAAATCCTGAGTAAAGTAGGTGAACATTTTTTGTGGGGTTTTTTTTCTGCAAAGGCAATGTCATAGTTTTTGAGTTTAATTCAGTGCATGGTCATTACTGTTTAAAATATTTACTCAATACCCCACCATGATGGTTTGAAATATAGTCCATCATGGCAATTTGTGTTTTTATAGAGACTCAAAAATCTTTTCGTTTTTTTGGCAGTTTGGTTTTAGATTGTGTGGCCAACGTGTTTAGTTTCAGGTTTTGAGCTTTGCTTTTCATCTTATCCAGTGGGTAAGAAACTTGGTGGAGAGTTATTTTAAGACTGATTTTATTATTTTTTAAATGTTTGTGCCCATAGTTACAATCACAGTCAACACAGTCTTTTGGCAGTTTGTTTTTAGGTTGTGTGTGCATTATATTTATGTTCAGGTTTTGAGCTTTGTGTTTTGTCTCATCTAGTGAGTAAGAAACTAGTAACTTGGTTGTGAGTTGTTTTAAGACTGGTTTTATTGTTGTTGTTTTATTGGTGTTGCCCACAGTTATAAACATTTTTTTCCTCAAGGGTCCCTTGCTTTGTTGTGGTAAGATTCGCATGCGTATAGATTTTGTTGTCAATTGTATCCCCGCCTTCACAATGCAAAAATACCCATAATGCTTTTTCCTTTTGCGTTCTACGACATGCCATGTCTTTGTATTGCTTCATATTTTCCTAATTGTATTTTTTTGCTGCTAATTACTTAGAATCTTTCATGTACAACAATAGTAAGTTGGAACAACACAATTTGGAAAGTAGTTGAGAAAGTAATTGCTATAAACTGGTTACCATTCTTGAAATCCTCAGTACATTAGGTGTGTATATATCTATATATATCTATATATATATATTTATATATTTCCTTTTAAGAAGATTTAGTGTTTTTTTACTTAGAACCAATGTCATGGTTTATGAGATTAATTCGAGGCGTTGCTATTTGTGGTTGAAAACTTTTTTTGACTTGGAAATATAATCAGCCATGGCAATTTTTGTTATTCTGTAATGAGACTTGAGTCTTTTGGTTTCGTCTCTCTTTTTTCTCACAGTCAAGGCAGTTTCTTGGCAATTTGTTTTTAGCTTGTGTGGGTATTATGTTTAGGTTCAGCTTTTGAGCTTTGCGTTCTGTCTCATCCAGTGGGTGAGAAAATAGTAACTTGGTGGTGATTTGGCTGGTTTTATTGATTTTTAATTTTTGGCCCATAGTAACAAACACATTTTTCTCAAGGGTCCCGTGCTTTGTTGTGTTAAGATTCCGGTAACGCTTTTGGATTTTTTTGTCAATCGGAACAGCGACTTCACAATGCAAAAATACCCACAATGCTTTTCCCTTTTGCTTTCTACGACATGCCATGGCTTTTAAGTGCTTCATATTTTACTAACTGTTTTCTTGCTGCAATTGTCTTAAAATGTTCTTGTACAATAGTAGTATGTTGGTATAACGCAATTCGGAAAGTAATTCAGAAAGTAATTGAAATGACCTGGTTACCATTCTTGAAATCCTCTGTAAAGTAGGTGTACATATATAGAGGTCTAAGTCGATATAAGTTCTGTATTTTTGGCAATATTGTAGAGTGTAAATTTAATATGAGGTGTGATCATTACTGGTTAAAAATATTACACAATACTTTGCCAGCATGTTTGGAAATATAGTCAGCCAAGACGTATTTTACATAGTTTTTGCAGGGAATTGAATGTTTATGTGAAAATGAAGTTTGTATCTTTGGTTTCTTCAGGCTATTTGTGCTGCAATCAAGGCAGTTTTATAGCAGTCTGGTTTTAGATTGTGTGGGCATTCTGTTTGGTGGGTTGTTTTAAGACTGCTTTTATTCATTTCTTAATATTTTTGCCTATAGATACAATGACATTTGTCTCAAGGGTCCTTTCCTTTGTTATGTTAAGATTCTCGTGATGTGTTTGGATGTTCTTGTCAATCGCAACACCGCCTTGACATTGCAAAAATAACCATACTTTTTCCTTTTGTTGAGCACGGAGAACACAAAGAACACAAATATGACTAAGAAAGAGCACAAAGAACACACACATAAACCCATACATGAGTACAAATATGGAAATACATTAATAAATAAATGTAGACATACAGAAACAGATGAATGCCAAAATGTGGCGAAATACATAAATAAAATAAAATAATAATAATAAAAAAAAAAATAGAGAAATTAATGTGAAATTGTGGAAATACCAAAGTAAAGATGTGGAAGTATGTGACTGATTTTACTGACTGCAGTGATTCATGTCCTAAAGTAACTAGACACCCTTTCTTCTGAATAAATTCAGCTGCTTTACGGCATCTGACACGGATGTTTCCATAGAAACGCACTGACCAATAGAACAGGACTCTATAAAGAAACTTTGTGGTGACAGATCCGGTTTCTAAATCTAGTCTCAGATCATACAGATCTGATGCTAAACTTTAGTATGAGTAAGGCCTTAATTCATCAGGCCTGGCTGTATTTAATCAGCTCAGTCTGATCACTGCAATTTGCTTCATGTGTTGCTGAGGTAAATGAAGGGGCATAGCACTGTACACAGCACTGTGTGTCCATACAGTCCTATACAGCCAATGAAGAGACTGACCTCAGTGACCCGAGTCCTCCTCCATTGTGAGGTCATGTCGATGACATCACAGAGCCTATAAAAAGGCAGGTTCCCCTTCACTGGCTCAGTTCGGATTCAGCAGCTCGAGAGACGCTTCATTCCTGCGTTCACACTGACACTGACGCCATTTAGCTGACGCTCTTCTCTAGAACCATCTTATCTAGAACCAGAAAGAGGTTCTACTTTTGCTTCTCCTTTCAAATAGGACAGAGTAGAAAAATGCAAACCAAAGAAGTCCTGAGGAGTTTGGGCTACGAGGTGGTGGATTTCATTGGTAAAGGGAGTTACGGTGAGGTTAAGCTGGCCACATCTCAAAGGCACTCCAACCATGTGGCCATCAAAATAATGCACCGCAGGCTGGCATCACATATTTTTGTCTCTAAACTTCTGCCCCGGGAACTGGCCATTCTGAAAAGAGTAAAGCACCCTCACATTGTTCAGGTGCATGAAATCTTTGAGATGCCAAACGGACAGGTGTTTATTGTGATGGAGGCTGCCGCAATGGATCTTCAACAGAAGATCTGGGAGCTCGGCCGCATTCCCATTGGCCAAGCAAAAATGTGGTTCTCACAGCTGCTCAGCGCTGTGGCCTATCTACATCAGCAGAACATTGTCCATCGTGATCTTAAATGTAAAAACGTTCTGCTGACTGCTAACGACCAAGTCAAATTAACTGACTTTGGTTTAGGCCGTTTTTCAAGGGGCTTTCCTGACTTAAGCAAGACCTATTATTGCACTCCCGAGTATGGTGCACCTGAGGTGCTTTTGGAAAAACCCTATGATCCAAAAAAAAGTGACGTGTGGAGTCTAGGTATTATCTTTTACTCCATGGTCACCGGATCTACACCCTTCAAAGTTAACAGTTTGAAGAGTCTCCTACGTGTCCAGCGAGAACCCTTGGTGTTCCCACGTAGGCTCACAGTGGAGGAGCCCTGTCGGGCCTTCATATCTTATATGCTGCAATACGACCCCTCCACTCGGCCATCTGTGACAGAGGTGGCACAGCACCCTTGGCTGCAGCCGAGGCAGGAACGGTAAGTAAACCACTGTGCAGGTATACATACATGAAGAACATTTTGAATGGGTCACTCAAAGTAAAGAGCTGTTTTGCAAATAGGTAACATACAGTATTAGTTCACTAACGATAAGTACACTAACACATTGCTTCTGTACTGTCTCCAGGGTTATTGGCAGGTTTGTGGTGGTGCCCGTTGAGGATCTGTGTCCAGACGTCAACCCACTTGAAACGTCAGAGGAAGAGTCTCAGTCTTCCTTCTCTTTGAACAGTAACATAGACAGTATATCATCTTCTGCCTCTGAAAATGGGCTGGTGTTTTTCAGCACTCCTCAGTCGACAGAGGAAGAGTCTCCGTCTTCTTCTTTAAGCAGAGACGTAGACGTTCTCTCATCTCATGGTGTCAGATGCGAGACTCTGATGCCTGAGCAGAAAGGCGACAGCAATGGAGCTGGTGCAAGTCTGACTTGCCAAAGGGTAGAGGCTGTGGAGGAGCACTATGGTTGCGTTAGCTGTAGTCCTGTTTGTGCTGCTATTAAAAGGGCAGCTAATGCTTATGTCAAGGCACCAATTCTCAGAGCCTCCCGGTCACTCCGACGGAGGATGAGGAAGTTATTCAGCGTTAACTCTGTGGTCCATGACACCACCTCTATTTCCCAGCAGAGTGCTCCTCATTCTGCTTCCCCTTCAGATGCTCATGCTTGTTTGTGTTCTGAGCAGAGACTCAAGGATGTGACTGTAGATGTCCCTCTCCATGGGCTAGTGGTGGAGACAGCATCTGTTCTCCCACAGCCCACAGTATGGAAAGGAACCAGGAGGCTGAGGTTCCCTAAATTTAAGGTATGTTAGGCAAGTGTTGAGCGATCGTCACAGCCTCAGATTTTATACTTTAAATATTTGCTAGAAATGTTTCAGTTGATTCATATGTGTCATTTTGTCTCGCCAACAGATCCTGAAGAAGACGAAGATGATTCACCCATTGTAGACATCTAGCACGGCCCTGGTGATAACATACTACCTTTACACAATTTATTGGTCATTTATACGTTGTTTTGACCAGAGGAGGATGGGTCCCCCTAGTGAGTCTTGGTTCCTCCCAAGGTTTCTTCCTCCAGCTCTGAGGGAGTTTTTCCTTGCCACTGTCGCCTTTGGCTTGCTCACTTGGGGTTCATGTTGTATTTATTTATTTTTATTTGTCCTATTTCCGGATTTTTGTAAAGCTGCGTTGCACCATGAGGTTGTAAAAAGCGACATACACATCATTTGGAGTTGACTTGTTATGTAAGGGGTAGGAGGGACACTGTCTAAACTGATTGAGATGCCTCTGTAATGTTGCATGGACCTCAGGAACAGTGCCTCTGGACTGGCAATCCAAGGTTGTGGTCCTCATTAAGAAAGTGAACCAGAGAGTGTGTGGAAACTTTTGAAGCATCACACCTCGGTTTCCCTCTAGAAAGTTTATGCCAGGGTAGTGCAAAGATGAGACTCAGGAGGAGAAATGCAGATTCTGTCCTGACCATGAAATTTTGGACCAGCTCTTCACTCTCTTTTGGATAGTTGAGGAGACATGGGAGTTCAGCAGTCCTGTCTACATGTTTTGTGGACTTGAAGGCTCATGACCATGTTCTCTGAGACATCTTGTGAGAAGTGCTCTAGGTGCATGGGATGCAAGGGTCGGTGATGCGAGCTGTGCAGTCCTTGTACTCACTGAGTCAGAGCTGTGTCCATATTTTCAGCACTAAGTAAAGCTTGTTGAGTGTTGCCGTTGGTCTTTGTCAGGGCTGTGCCATGTGTCTGCTCCTGTTTGTGATATTCATAGACGGGACAGCAAGGCGTAGCCAGGGGCAGGATGGTCTACGGGGGCCTTCAACGCACACTTGACTAGTTTGTAGCTAAGTGTATAGCGGTTGGTATGAGAATCAGCACCTTCAAGTCTGAGGCCACAGTGGTATCCCACTCACCTTTCATGACCCAGGACTTGCTAGAGGGATTGTATCTTATAGTATCTTATCTTAAGAATTAAATAGGGGTGTGAATCTCTCTGTGTCAGGCGATTTGATTCAATTCTGATTTTTGAGGTCACGATTCAATTCAGAAACAATTTTTGATTCAGGAACCATTTTTCAATTTAAATGGTCTTTAAATTTGATTTAAATTAAGTGATTGACGAAGAAGAAATGACATTGTTGTCATGGTGGGTCAGGCCAGACACAGAGGGATGAACACTCCCAGACATGGGTGCAATGCAAGTACTTTAATAACACAATAGAAAATCATACAAAGAGCAAACTAAAGCAAACAAAGCAGCAACTAACGAGAATAAACAGGAAAACAACGTAAACTCGACAAACTAGAGGGCGAACACAAAGCACACCTGAGACCGGGGGGCTCTAGGAGCTGAGCTAGATGAGCAGGGCAGGGAACAGGGGGAACCAGCCGCAGAACCAAAAACGGCTAGGCCGACCAAACCTGGCAACGCAGTGTGGAAAAGGGTCGCCTAGCTGGAGCGAGGGTCGTGGGTATAAGGTGGGAGTGAGCGAAAGCATCTCGCTAAACACATGAACATGAAACACGACACTGAACCGACACAATGAACCAAACATGAACCAAACACACATGAACGCAACTGAACCAGAACCGAGTCACTGAATAGATACAAGAACAGAAACATAACAAAAAGACCTTAAGTGGGCGGCGGCTCGGAATCGCTGCATTCTTGCAAGTAGAAAATGGAGCACTTTGCTTTATTATTTTGAAGTTTACTTTAGTCTGTTTATGTTCAAAACGGAAAATAAAAAATGTAGTTAATTATGTATTTCAGTGTATTGTGGTTATTCGTGTGTGTGTGTGTGTGTGTGTGTGTGTAAATGTGTATAGCTATGTTCTTTGTTTAAACTCTGTCACTGATAAAGTGGAGATATACATTTTTTACATTATAAATATAAAATTATTTTATATATATCACATATATCAACAATGTGAACCATACAGCTGTAGCCTATAAGTGCTGTGTGGTTTTGCAGAATTCATGTGTCAATGGCATTGGGGGCCAGAAAATATGGTTTCAGAATCAGAAATACTTTATTAATCCTAGTAGTGAAACTGCAGTTGCCATAGTTGCAGCGGTTTGTGTAAGAATAAACACTCTATAAAGTTTAAAACAAAAACAGAAAAATAAGGTTTATAATATATATTATATGATATGACATATATTATGATATGATTAAATGGTATTTATAGTATGAATATAGTTTTATGAATAAAAGCAAAGTGACAATAACTGTGATAATAAATATGGAACAGACCATATGAAACATTTTGAATTACTGCACCTCTGAGTTATTTCACAGATATTAAAATGAATTGCATTACTATTATTATTGCACATATGAACAGTATAATCATAGAACTGCACAGATGAACCATAGTGTCACACATTGAGGGAGGAGTTATAGAGTTTGATGAGCACAGGTAAGAATGACCCCCTGTGGCGCTCTGTGGTGCATTTTGGTGGACTGAGTTTTGTACTGACTGTGCTCCAGTGTCTCAACACCGTGTTGTAAAGTGGGTGGGAGCCATCAGTGTTCTTAGCCCTGTTTGTAGTTCTCCACAGTGTCCACACTGACCCCACTGACGGACACAGGGGTCATCGGTGCCTTGTCTCTTCTCAGGTCCACCAATAGTTCTTTGGTCACATTGAGATGCAGATGGTTTAGCTCACACCATGTGACAAAGTTCTTCATCGTCACCAAATCCTCATCCTCATCACTTCTGTAAAAGAGTGTAGAAGAAGAGAGAGAGAGAGAGGATAGGTCCCTACGAGGCTCCAATGTTGCTGACCACTCTGTCCGACACACAGTTCTGCAGTCTTTTTTTTAAGGGGCTACACTTGTCTTTGTTGGTTTCTTTAATCAAGGCAGGTTTTTTGGCAGTTGGGTTCTTTGCGTTCTTTCTCATTCAGTGGGTGAGAAACTAGTAACTTGGTGTTGAGTTGTTGAGTTGTTTTTAAATTTTTACCCATAGTTACAATCACATTTTATTCTCAAAGGTTTCTTGCTTTGTGGTAGTAAGATTTTCGTAATGCGTCCAGATTTTGTCGTCCATCGAAACACCGCCTTCAAAATGCAAAAATACCCATAATGCCTTTTTCTTTTGCTGTTTACAACATGCCATGGCTTTTAAGTGCTTCACATTTTACTAATTGTGTTTTCTTGCTGCTATTTTCTTAGAATGTTCTTGTACAATAATAGTATGTTGGTATAATATTTTTGTAAATAATTTAGAAATTAATTGCAAATATAAATATATTACCCGGCGAGGCCTGTGCCCCCTCGACACGCAGTACTTCAACAAGTTCAAACCAGGCCTCATCCACTTGGACTGAAACTGAAACTTCAGGTATGACTGATGAAGAAATCAAGTCAGATATCCTAGCCTCACTGAGGGAAGATATATCCAAAATAATAAGGCAAGAATTGGAGTGTGTGTTTACTGACAATTTTAATGCTCTACAAAGTGAGTTGATGTGGCGGGAGGTCTGTTGACATGGTCTGACGAAGTGATTACTGACTGCTGAAACTTGCCTTAAAAGCCAAGTTGAAACCCTTAAAGAAAAGAATGATGATTAGAGGGCAGAATGAGAAGGGGGAATGTTTGAATAGTTGGCGGGGGGTCTTAACTGTGTCTTGTCACAGCACATGGACAGACAACCCGAATCGAAAGCCCCCCTCCCTAAAATGAGTAAGATGCTTAGACATCAATCTTTTGAACTGGGTCTTGTTGATTTGTTGAGAAGTAAATTCACAAGACACAGAGACTTTACACACTATTCATGTACAACTGCATCCTATTCCAGGATTGACTATTTTTGAACCCCCAAATTAGAGTTACATGGGGTAATAGACATTATGATACCTCTTATACTCTTTATTTAACTCACTTTTTTTATTTCCTAATGCAAACTGGAAGAAGGAAAAAATGCTATGTATGGAAACATTCTGTCTTATGACTTTAAAAAAATCTTCTGTATTTTTATCACAGATTTTTTGGCAGTTTGGTTTTAGGTTGTGTAACTTTCTGTTTAGGTTCAGCTTTTGAGCTTTGCGTTCTGTCTCATGCAGTGGGTGAGAAACTAGTAACTTGGTGGTGATTTGTTTTAAGGCTTCCTTGCTTTGCCGCCTTCACAATGCAAAAATACCCATAATGCCTTTTCCTTTTGCTGTTTAAAACATGCCATGGCATTTAAGTGCTTCATATTTGGATAATTGTGTTTTCTTGCATGTATTTGCTTTGAATGTTCTAGTACAATAATAGTATGTTTGTATAAAGCAGTTCATAATTCAGAAAGTAAGTGTGATAAACTGGTTACCATTGTTGAAATCTGAAGTAAAGTAGGTGTACATATATACTTCTGAAAAGGGTCAGCGTTGTTTTGTTTTTTTTTGTTTTTTTTGTAAAAGCATTATCAAAGCTGTTGAGTTTAATTCTGTGTGTGTTCATTACTGGTAAAAAGATCTACCCAATACCCCACCATGCTGATTTGAAATATAATCAACCATGGCATTGTTTTCTTTTTATACAGAATTAAAAGATTGTTTTAAGAATAAGCTTGAATTTTGTTTCAGTATTATCTGTTGCAGTCAAGACAATTTGTTTGGCAGTAGGTTCAGCTTTGTGTTTCATCTCATCAAGTGGGTAAGAGACTATTAACTTGGTGGTGAGTTGTTTTAAGACTGTTTTTATTGTTTTTTTTTATTTTTGCCCATAGTTACAAACACATTTTTTCCTCAAGGGACCCTTGCTTTGTTGTGTTAAGATTCACGTAATGTGTCCGGATTTTGTTATCATTTGTAACGCCACCTTCACAATGCAAAAATACCCATAATGCTTTTTCCTTTTGCAACATCCCATGCCTTTCTTGTGCTTCATATTTTACTAATTGTGTTTTATTGCTGTTATTTTCTTAAAATGTTCTTGTACAATAGTAGTATGTTGGTATAATGCAATTATACCATTCTTGAAATCCTCTGTAAAGTAGGTGTACATGTATAGTTCTAAGAAAAGCAAGCTTTCTTTTGCAGCGGCTTTATATAATCTGTGAGAGTAATCTGAGGTATGGTAATACCTTGTTCAAAACTTTACCCAAAACCTTCCCACCCTTAATTGAAATATATTGTGTCATGGCAAATTGTGTTAGTTTTTTGGGGGGTTTCTCAGGCTCTTTTTGCTGCAAGGTAGATTTTATTGGTGGTTTGGTTATAGATTGTGTAGGCATTTTGTTTAGGTTCAGCTTTTGAGCTTTGCGTTTTATCTTATCCAGTGGGTAAAAAACTATTAACTTGGTGGTGAGTTACTTGAAGACTGTTTTAATTGAATTTTACATTTTTTAAAATGATCCATAAATGCAAAAATACCCATAATGATTTTTTTCCTACTGCCATGCCTTTTAAGTGCTTCATAATAAACTAATTGTGTTTTCTTATAATAATAATTATAAAATAATAGTATGTTGGTACAAGGCAATTTGGAAAGTAATTCAGAAAGTAAATGTGATAAATTGGTTACCATTCTTGAAATCCTGAGTAAAGTAGGTGAACATTTTTTGTGGGGTTTTTTTTCTGCAAAGGCAATGTCATAGTTTTTGAGTTTAATTCAGTGCATGGTCATTACTGTTTAAAATATTTACTCAATACCCCACCATGATGGTTTGAAATATAGTCCATCATGGCAATTTGTGTTTTTATAGAGACTCAAAAATCTTTTCGTTTTTTTGGCAGTTTGGTTTTAGATTGTGTGGCCAACGTGTTTAGTTTCAGGTTTTGAGCTTTGCTTTTCATCTTATCCAGTGGGTAAGAAACTTGGTGGAGAGTTATTTTAAGACTGATTTTATTATTTTTTAAATGTTTGTGCCCATAGTTACAATCACAGTCAACACAGTCTTTTGGCAGTTTGTTTTTAGGTTGTGTGTGCATTATATTTATGTTCAGGTTTTGAGCTTTGTGTTTTGTCTCATCTAGTGAGTAAGAAACTAGTAACTTGGTTGTGAGTTGTTTTAAGACTGGTTTTATTGTTGTTGTTTTATTGGTGTTGCCCACAGTTATAAACATTTTTTTCCTCAAGGGTCCCTTGCTTTGTTGTGGTAAGATTCGCATGCGTATAGATTTTGTTGTCAATTGTATCCCCGCCTTCACAATGCAAAAATACCCATAATGCTTTTTCCTTTTGCGTTCTACGACATGCCATGTCTTTGTATTGCTTCATATTTTCCTAATTGTATTTTTTTGCTGCTAATTACTTAGAATCTTTCATGTACAACAATAGTAAGTTGGAACAACACAATTTGGAAAGTAGTTGAGAAAGTAATTGCTATAAACTGGTTACCATTCTTGAAATCCTCAGTACATTAGGTGTGTATATATCTATATATATCTATATATATATATTTATATATTTCCTTTTAAGAAGATTTAGTGTTTTTTTACTTAGAACCAATGTCATGGTTTATGAGATTAATTCGAGGCGTTGCTATTTGTGGTTGAAAACTTTTTTTGACTTGGAAATATAATCAGCCATGGCAATTTTTGTTATTCTGTAATGAGACTTGAGTCTTTTGGTTTCGTCTCTCTTTTTTCTCACAGTCAAGGCAGTTTCTTGGCAATTTGTTTTTAGCTTGTGTGGGTATTATGTTTAGGTTCAGCTTTTGAGCTTTGCGTTCTGTCTCATCCAGTGGGTGAGAAAATAGTAACTTGGTGGTGATTTGGCTGGTTTTATTGATTTTTAATTTTTGGCCCATAGTAACAAACACATTTTTCTCAAGGGTCCCGTGCTTTGTTGTGTTAAGATTCCGGTAACGCTTTTGGATTTTTTTGTCAATCGGAACAGCGACTTCACAATGCAAAAATACCCACAATGCTTTTCCCTTTTGCTTTCTACGACATGCCATGGCTTTTAAGTGCTTCATATTTTACTAACTGTTTTCTTGCTGCAATTGTCTTAAAATGTTCTTGTACAATAGTAGTATGTTGGTATAACGCAATTCGGAAAGTAATTCAGAAAGTAATTGAAATGACCTGGTTACCATTCTTGAAATCCTCTGTAAAGTAGGTGTACATATATAGAGGTCTAAGTCGATATAAGTTCTGTATTTTTGGCAATATTGTAGAGTGTAAATTTAATATGAGGTGTGATCATTACTGGTTAAAAATATTACACAATACTTTGCCAGCATGTTTGGAAATATAGTCAGCCAAGACGTATTTTACATAGTTTTTGCAGGGAATTGAATGTTTATGTGAAAATGAAGTTTGTATCTTTGGTTTCTTCAGGCTATTTGTGCTGCAATCAAGGCAGTTTTATAGCAGTCTGGTTTTAGATTGTGTGGGCATTCTGTTTGGTGGGTTGTTTTAAGACTGCTTTTATTCATTTCTTAATATTTTTGCCTATAGATACAATGACATTTGTCTCAAGGGTCCTTTCCTTTGTTATGTTAAGATTCTCGTGATGTGTTTGGATGTTCTTGTCAATCGCAACACCGCCTTGACATTGCAAAAATAACCATACTTTTTCCTTTTGTTGAGCACGGAGAACACAAAGAACACAAATATGACTAAGAAAGAGCACAAAGAACACACACATAAACCCATACATGAGTACAAATATGGAAATACATTAATAAATAAATGTAGACATACAGAAACAGATGAATGCCAAAATGTGGCGAAATACATAAATAAAATAAAATAATAATAATAAAAAAAAAAATAGAGAAATTAATGTGAAATTGTGGAAATACCAAAGTAAAGATGTGGAAGTATGTGACTGATTTTACTGACTGCAGTGATTCATGTCCTAAAGTAACTAGACACCCTTTCTTCTGAATAAATTCAGCTGCTTTACGGCATCTGACACGGATGTTTCCATAGAAACGCACTGACCAATAGAACAGGACTCTATAAAGAAACTTTGTGGTGACAGATCCGGTTTCTAAATCTAGTCTCAGATCATACAGATCTGATGCTAAACTTTAGTATGAGTAAGGCCTTAATTCATCAGGCCTGGCTGTATTTAATCAGCTCAGTCTGATCACTGCAATTTGCTTCATGTGTTGCTGAGGTAAATGAAGGGGCATAGCACTGTACACAGCACTGTGTGTCCATACAGTCCTATACAGCCAATGAAGAGACTGACCTCAGTGACCCGAGTCCTCCTCCATTGTGAGGTCATGTCGATGACATCACAGAGCCTATAAAAAGGCAGGTTCCCCTTCACTGGCTCAGTTCGGATTCAGCAGCTCGAGAGACGCTTCATTCCTGCGTTCACACTGACACTGACGCCATTTAGCTGACGCTCTTCTCTAGAACCATCTTATCTAGAACCAGAAAGAGGTTCTACTTTTGCTTCTCCTTTCAAATAGGACAGAGTAGAAAAATGCAAACCAAAGAAGTCCTGAGGAGTTTGGGCTACGAGGTGGTGGATTTCATTGGTAAAGGGAGTTACGGTGAGGTTAAGCTGGCCACATCTCAAAGGCACTCCAACCATGTGGCCATCAAAATAATGCACCGCAGGCTGGCATCACATATTTTTGTCTCTAAACTTCTGCCCCGGGAACTGGCCATTCTGAAAAGAGTAAAGCACCCTCACATTGTTCAGGTGCATGAAATCTTTGAGATGCCAAACGGACAGGTGTTTATTGTGATGGAGGCTGCCGCAATGGATCTTCAACAGAAGATCTGGGAGCTCGGCCGCATTCCCATTGGCCAAGCAAAAATGTGGTTCTCACAGCTGCTCAGCGCTGTGGCCTATCTACATCAGCAGAACATTGTCCATCGTGATCTTAAATGTAAAAACGTTCTGCTGACTGCTAACGACCAAGTCAAATTAACTGACTTTGGTTTAGGCCGTTTTTCAAGGGGCTTTCCTGACTTAAGCAAGACCTATTATTGCACTCCCGAGTATGGTGCACCTGAGGTGCTTTTGGAAAAACCCTATGATCCAAAAAAAAGTGACGTGTGGAGTCTAGGTATTATCTTTTACTCCATGGTCACCGGATCTACACCCTTCAAAGTTAACAGTTTGAAGAGTCTCCTACGTGTCCAGCGAGAACCCTTGGTGTTCCCACGTAGGCTCACAGTGGAGGAGCCCTGTCGGGCCTTCATATCTTATATGCTGCAATACGACCCCTCCACTCGGCCATCTGTGACAGAGGTGGCACAGCACCCTTGGCTGCAGCCGAGGCAGGAACGGTAAGTAAACCACTGTGCAGGTATACATACATGAAGAACATTTTGAATGGGTCACTCAAAGTAAAGAGCTGTTTTGCAAATAGGTAACATACAGTATTAGTTCACTAACGATAAGTACACTAACACATTGCTTCTGTACTGTCTCCAGGGTTATTGGCAGGTTTGTGGTGGTGCCCGTTGAGGATCTGTGTCCAGACGTCAACCCACTTGAAACGTCAGAGGAAGAGTCTCAGTCTTCCTTCTCTTTGAACAGTAACATAGACAGTATATCATCTTCTGCCTCTGAAAATGGGCTGGTGTTTTTCAGCACTCCTCAGTCGACAGAGGAAGAGTCTCCGTCTTCTTCTTTAAGCAGAGACGTAGACGTTCTCTCATCTCATGGTGTCAGATGCGAGACTCTGATGCCTGAGCAGAAAGGCGACAGCAATGGAGCTGGTGCAAGTCTGACTTGCCAAAGGGTAGAGGCTGTGGAGGAGCACTATGGTTGCGTTAGCTGTAGTCCTGTTTGTGCTGCTATTAAAAGGGCAGCTAATGCTTATGTCAAGGCACCAATTCTCAGAGCCTCCCGGTCACTCCGACGGAGGATGAGGAAGTTATTCAGCGTTAACTCTGTGGTCCATGACACCACCTCTATTTCCCAGCAGAGTGCTCCTCATTCTGCTTCCCCTTCAGATGCTCATGCTTGTTTGTGTTCTGAGCAGAGACTCAAGGATGTGACTGTAGATGTCCCTCTCCATGGGCTAGTGGTGGAGACAGCATCTGTTCTCCCACAGCCCACAGTATGGAAAGGAACCAGGAGGCTGAGGTTCCCTAAATTTAAGGTATGTTAGGCAAGTGTTGAGCGATCGTCACAGCCTCAGATTTTATACTTTAAATATTTGCTAGAAATGTTTCAGTTGATTCATATGTGTCATTTTGTCTCGCCAACAGATCCTGAAGAAGACGAAGATGATTCACCCATTGTAGACATCTAGCACGGCCCTGGTGATAACATACTACCTTTACACAATTTATTGGTCATTTATACGTTGTTTTGACCAGAGGAGGATGGGTCCCCCTAGTGAGTCTTGGTTCCTCCCAAGGTTTCTTCCTCCAGCTCTGAGGGAGTTTTTCCTTGCCACTGTCGCCTTTGGCTTGCTCACTTGGGGTTCATGTTGTATTTATTTATTTTTATTTGTCCTATTTCCGGATTTTTGTAAAGCTGCGTTGCACCATGAGGTTGTAAAAAGCGACATACACATCATTTGGAGTTGACTTGTTATGTAAGGGGTAGGAGGGACACTGTCTAAACTGATTGAGATGCCTCTGTAATGTTGCATGGACCTCAGGAACAGTGCCTCTGGACTGGCAATCCAAGGTTGTGGTCCTCATTAAGAAAGTGAACCAGAGAGTGTGTGGAAACTTTTGAAGCATCACACCTCGGTTTCCCTCTAGAAAGTTTATGCCAGGGTAGTGCAAAGATGAGACTCAGGAGGAGAAATGCAGATTCTGTCCTGACCATGAAATTTTGGACCAGCTCTTCACTCTCTTTTGGATAGTTGAGGAGACATGGGAGTTCAGCAGTCCTGTCTACATGTTTTGTGGACTTGAAGGCTCATGACCATGTTCTCTGAGACATCTTGTGAGAAGTGCTCTAGGTGCATGGGATGCAAGGGTCGGTGATGCGAGCTGTGCAGTCCTTGTACTCACTGAGTCAGAGCTGTGTCCATATTTTCAGCACTAAGTAAAGCTTGTTGAGTGTTGCCGTTGGTCTTTGTCAGGGCTGTGCCATGTGTCTGCTCCTGTTTGTGATATTCATAGACGGGACAGCAAGGCGTAGCCAGGGGCAGGATGGTCTACGGGGGCCTTCAACGCACACTTGACTAGTTTGTAGCTAAGTGTATAGCGGTTGGTATGAGAATCAGCACCTTCAAGTCTGAGGCCACAGTGGTATCCCACTCACCTTTCATGACCCAGGACTTGCTAGAGGGATTGTATCTTATAGTATCTTATCTTAAGAATTAAATAGGGGTGTGAATCTCTCTGTGTCAGGCGATTTGATTCAATTCTGATTTTTGAGGTCACGATTCAATTCAGAAACAATTTTTGATTCAGGAACCATTTTTCAATTTAAATGGTCTTTAAATTTGATTTAAATTAAGTGATTGACGAAGAAGAAATGACATTGTTGTCATGGTGGGTCAGGCCAGACACAGAGGGATGAACACTCCCAGACATGGGTGCAATGCAAGTACTTTAATAACACAATAGAAAATCATACAAAGAGCAAACTAAAGCAAACAAAGCAGCAACTAACGAGAATAAACAGGAAAACAACGTAAACTCGACAAACTAGAGGGCGAACACAAAGCACACCTGAGACCGGGGGGCTCTAGGAGCTGAGCTAGATGAGCAGGGCAGGGAACAGGGGGAACCAGCCGCAGAACCAAAAACGGCTAGGCCGACCAAACCTGGCAACGCAGTGTGGAAAAGGGTCGCCTAGCTGGAGCGAGGGTCGTGGGTATAAGGTGGGAGTGAGCGAAAGCATCTCGCTAAACACATGAACATGAAACACGACACTGAACCGACACAATGAACCAAACATGAACCAAACACACATGAACGCAACTGAACCAGAACCGAGTCACTGAATAGATACAAGAACAGAAACATAACAAAAAGACCTTAAGTGGGCGGCGGCTCGGAATCGCTGCATTCTTGCAAGTAGAAAATGGAGCACTTTGCTTTATTATTTTGAAGTTTACTTTAGTCTGTTTATGTTCAAAACGGAAAATAAAAAATGTAGTTAATTATGTATTTCAGTGTATTGTGGTTATTCGTGTGTGTGTGTGTGTGTGTGTGTGTGTGTAAATGTGTATAGCTATGTTCTTTGTTTAAACTCTGTCACTGATAAAGTGGAGATATACATTTTTTACATTATAAATATAAAATTATTTTATATATATCACATATATCAACAATGTGAACCATACAGCTGTAGCCTATAAGTGCTGTGTGGTTTTGCAGAATTCATGTGTCAATGGCATTGGGGGCCAGAAAATATGGTTTCAGAATCAGAAATACTTTATTAATCCTAGTAGTGAAACTGCAGTTGCCATAGTTGCAGCGGTTTGTGTAAGAATAAACACTCTATAAAGTTTAAAACAAAAACAGAAAAATAAGGTTTATAATATATATTATATGATATGACATATATTATGATATGATTAAATGGTATTTATAGTATGAATATAGTTTTATGAATAAAAGCAAAGTGACAATAACTGTGATAATAAATATGGAACAGACCATATGAAACATTTTGAATTACTGCACCTCTGAGTTATTTCACAGATATTAAAATGAATTGCATTACTATTATTATTGCACATATGAACAGTATAATCATAGAACTGCACAGATGAACCATAGTGTCACACATTGAGGGAGGAGTTATAGAGTTTGATGAGCACAGGTAAGAATGACCCCCTGTGGCGCTCTGTGGTGCATTTTGGTGGACTGAGTTTTGTACTGACTGTGCTCCAGTGTCTCAACACCGTGTTGTAAAGTGGGTGGGAGCCATCAGTGTTCTTAGCCCTGTTTGTAGTTCTCCACAGTGTCCACACTGACCCCACTGACGGACACAGGGGTCATCGGTGCCTTGTCTCTTCTCAGGTCCACCAATAGTTCTTTGGTCACATTGAGATGCAGATGGTTTAGCTCACACCATGTGACAAAGTTCTTCATCGTCACCAAATCCTCATCCTCATCACTTCTGTAAAAGAGTGTAGAAGAAGAGAGAGAGAGAGAGGATAGGTCCCTACGAGGCTCCAATGTTGCTGACCACTCTGTCCGACACACAGTTCTGCAGTCTTTTTTTTAAGGGGCTACACTTGTCTTTGTTGGTTTCTTTAATCAAGGCAGGTTTTTTGGCAGTTGGGTTCTTTGCGTTCTTTCTCATTCAGTGGGTGAGAAACTAGTAACTTGGTGTTGAGTTGTTGAGTTGTTTTTAAATTTTTACCCATAGTTACAATCACATTTTATTCTCAAAGGTTTCTTGCTTTGTGGTAGTAAGATTTTCGTAATGCGTCCAGATTTTGTCGTCCATCGAAACACCGCCTTCAAAATGCAAAAATACCCATAATGCCTTTTTCTTTTGCTGTTTACAACATGCCATGGCTTTTAAGTGCTTCACATTTTACTAATTGTGTTTTCTTGCTGCTATTTTCTTAGAATGTTCTTGTACAATAATAGTATGTTGGTATAATATTTTTGTAAATAATTTAGAAATTAATTGCAAATATAAATATATTACCCGGCGAGGCCTGTGCCCCCTCGACACGCAGTACTTCAACAAGTTCAAACCAGGCCTCATCCACTTGGACTGAAACTGAAACTTCAGGTATGACTGATGAAGAAATCAAGTCAGATATCCTAGCCTCACTGAGGGAAGATATATCCAAAATAATAAGGCAAGAATTGGAGTGTGTGTTTACTGACAATTTTAATGCTCTACAAAGTGAGTTGATGTGGCGGGAGGTCTGTTGACATGGTCTGACGAAGTGATTACTGACTGCTGAAACTTGCCTTAAAAGCCAAGTTGAAACCCTTAAAGAAAAGAATGATGATTAGAGGGCAGAATGAGAAGGGGGAATGTTTGAATAGTTGGCGGGGGGTCTTAACTGTGTCTTGTCACAGCACATGGACAGACAACCCGAATCGAAAGCCCCCCTCCCTAAAATGAGTAAGATGCTTAGACATCAATCTTTTGAACTGGGTCTTGTTGATTTGTTGAGAAGTAAATTCACAAGACACAGAGACTTTACACACTATTCATGTACAACTGCATCCTATTCCAGGATTGACTATTTTTGAACCCCCAAATTAGAGTTACATGGGGTAATAGACATTATGATACCTCTTATACTCTTTATTTAACTCACTTTTTTTATTTCCTAATGCAAACTGGAAGAAGGAAAAAATGCTATGTATGGAAACATTCTGTCTTATGACTTTAAAAAAATCTTCTGTATTTTTATCACAGATTTTTTGGCAGTTTGGTTTTAGGTTGTGTAACTTTCTGTTTAGGTTCAGCTTTTGAGCTTTGCGTTCTGTCTCATGCAGTGGGTGAGAAACTAGTAACTTGGTGGTGATTTGTTTTAAGGCTTCCTTGCTTTGCCGCCTTCACAATGCAAAAATACCCATAATGCCTTTTCCTTTTGCTGTTTAAAACATGCCATGGCATTTAAGTGCTTCATATTTGGATAATTGTGTTTTCTTGCATGTATTTGCTTTGAATGTTCTAGTACAATAATAGTATGTTTGTATAACGCAGTTCATAATTCAGAAAGTAAGTGTGATAAACTGGTTACCATTGTTGAAATCTGAAGTAAAGTAGGTGTACATATATACTTCTGAAAAGGGTCAGCGTTGTTTTGGTTTTTTTTGTTTTTTTTGTAAAAGCATTATCAAAGCTGTTGAGTTTAATTCTGTGTGTGTTCATTACTGGTAAAAAGATCTACCCAATACCCCACCATGCTGATTTGAAATATAATCAACCATGGCATTGTTTTCTTTTTATACAGAATTAAAAGATTGTTTTAAGAATAAGCTTGAATTTTGTTTCAGTATTATCTGTTGCAGTCAAGACAATTTGTTTGGCAGTAGGTTCAGCTTTGTGTTTCATCTCATCAAGTGGGTAAGAGACTATTAACTTGGTGGTGAGTTGTTTTAAGACTGTTTTTATTGTTTTTTTTTATTTTTGCCCATAGTTACAAACACATTTTTTCCTCAAGGGACCCTTGCTTTGTTGTGTTAAGATTCACGTAATGTGTCCGGATTTTGTTATCATTTGTAACGCCACCTTCACAATGCAAAAATACCCATAATGCTTTTTCCTTTTGCAACATCCCATGCCTTTCTTGTGCTTCATATTTTACTAATTGTGTTTTATTGCTGTTATTTTCTTAAAATGTTCTTGTACAATAGTAGTATGTTGGTATAATGCAATTATACCATTCTTGAAATCCTCTGTAAAGTAGGTGTACATGTATAGTTCTAAGAAAAGCAAGCTTTCTTTTGCAGCGGCTTTATATAATCTGTGAGAGTAATCTGAGGTATGGTAATACCTTGTTCAAAACTTTACCCAAAACCTTCCCACCCTTAATTGAAATATATTGTGTCATGGCAAATTGTGTTAGTTTTTTGGGGGGTTTCTCAGGCTCTTTTTGCTGCAAGGTAGATTTTATTGGTGGTTTGGTTATAGATTGTGTAGGCATTTTGTTTAGGTTCAGCTTTTGAGCTTTGCGTTTTATCTTATCCAGTGGGTAAAAAACTATTAACTTGGTGGTGAGTTACTTGAAGACTGTTTTAATTGAATTTTACATTTTTTAAAATGATCCATAAATGCAAAAATACCCATAATGATTTTTTTCCTACTGCCATGCCTTTTAAGTGCTTCATAATAAACTAATTGTGTTTTCTTATAATAATAATTATAAAATAATAGTATGTTGGTACAAGGCAATTTGGAAAGTAATTCAGAAAGTAAATGTGATAAATTGGTTACCATTCTTGAAATCCTGAGTAAAGTAGGTGAACATTTTTTGTGGGGTTTTTTTTCTGCAAAGGCAATGTCATAGTTTTTGAGTTTAATTCAGTGCATGGTCATTACTGTTTAAAATATTTACTCAATACCCCACCATGATGGTTTGAAATATAGTCCATCATGGCAATTTGTGTTTTTATAGAGACTCAAAAATCTTTTCGTTTTTTTGGCAGTTTGGTTTTAGATTGTGTGGCCAACGTGTTTAGTTTCAGGTTTTGAGCTTTGCTTTTCATCTTATCCAGTGGGTAAGAAACTTGGTGGAGAGTTATTTTAAGACTGATTTTATTATTTTTTAAATGTTTGTGCCCATAGTTACAATCACAGTCAACACAGTCTTTTGGCAGTTTGTTTTTAGGTTGTGTGTGCATTATATTTATGTTCAGGTTTTGAGCTTTGTGTTTTGTCTCATCTAGTGAGTAAGAAACTAGTAACTTGGTTGTGAGTTGTTTTAAGACTGGTTTTATTGTTGTTGTTTTATTGGTGTTGCCCACAGTTATAAACATTTTTTTCCTCAAGGGTCCCTTGCTTTGTTGTGGTAAGATTCGCATGCGTATAGATTTTGTTGTCAATTGTATCCCCGCCTTCACAATGCAAAAATACCCATAATGCTTTTTCCTTTTGCGTTCTACGACATGCCATGTCTTTGTATTGCTTCATATTTTCCTAATTGTATTTTTTTGCTGCTAATTACTTAGAATCTTTCATGTACAACAATAGTAAGTTGGAACAACACAATTTGGAAAGTAGTTGAGAAAGTAATTGCTATAAACTGGTTACCATTCTTGAAATCCTCAGTACATTAGGTGTGTATATATCTATATATATCTATATATATATATTTATATATTTCCTTTTAAGAAGATTTAGTGTTTTTTTACTTAGAACCAATGTCATGGTTTATGAGATTAATTCGAGGCGTTGCTATTTGTGGTTGAAAACTTTTTTTGACTTGGAAATATAATCAGCCATGGCAATTTTTGTTATTCTGTAATGAGACTTGAGTCTTTTGGTTTCGTCTCTCTTTTTTCTCACAGTCAAGGCAGTTTCTTGGCAATTTGTTTTTAGCTTGTGTGGGTATTATGTTTAGGTTCAGCTTTTGAGCTTTGCGTTCTGTCTCATCCAGTGGGTGAGAAAATAGTAACTTGGTGGTGATTTGGCTGGTTTTATTGATTTTTAATTTTTGGCCCATAGTAACAAACACATTTTTCTCAAGGGTCCCGTGCTTTGTTGTGTTAAGATTCCGGTAACGCTTTTGGATTTTTTTGTCAATCGGAACAGCGACTTCACAATGCAAAAATACCCACAATGCTTTTCCCTTTTGCTTTCTACGACATGCCATGGCTTTTAAGTGCTTCATATTTTACTAACTGTTTTCTTGCTGCAATTGTCTTAAAATGTTCTTGTACAATAGTAGTATGTTGGTATAACGCAATTCGGAAAGTAATTCAGAAAGTAATTGAAATGACCTGGTTACCATTCTTGAAATCCTCTGTAAAGTAGGTGTACATATATAGAGGTCTAAGTCGATATAAGTTCTGTATTTTTGGCAATATTGTAGAGTGTAAATTTAATATGAGGTGTGATCATTACTGGTTAAAAATATTACACAATACTTTGCCAGCATGTTTGGAAATATAGTCAGCCAAGACGTATTTTACATAGTTTTTGCAGGGAATTGAATGTTTATGTGAAAATGAAGTTTGTATCTTTGGTTTCTTCAGGCTATTTGTGCTGCAATCAAGGCAGTTTTATAGCAGTCTGGTTTTAGATTGTGTGGGCATTCTGTTTGGTGGGTTGTTTTAAGACTGCTTTTATTCATTTCTTAATATTTTTGCCTATAGATACAATGACATTTGTCTCAAGGGTCCTTTCCTTTGTTATGTTAAGATTCTCGTGATGTGTTTGGATGTTCTTGTCAATCGCAACACCGCCTTGACATTGCAAAAATAACCATACTTTTTCCTTTTGTTGAGCACGGAGAACACAAAGAACACAAATATGACTAAGAAAGAGCACAAAGAACACACACATAAACCCATACATGAGTACAAATATGGAAATACATTAATAAATAAATGTAGACATACAGAAACAGATGAATGCCAAAATGTGGCGAAATACATAAATAAAATAAAATAATAATAATAAAAAAAAAAATAGAGAAATTAATGTGAAATTGTGGAAATACCAAAGTAAAGATGTGGAAGTATGTGACTGATTTTACTGACTGCAGTGATTCATGTCCTAAAGTAACTAGACACCCTTTCTTCTGAATAAATTCAGCTGCTTTACGGCATCTGACACGGATGTTTCCATAGAAACGCACTGACCAATAGAACAGGACTCTATAAAGAAACTTTGTGGTGACAGATCCGGTTTCTAAATCTAGTCTCAGATCATACAGATCTGATGCTAAACTTTAGTATGAGTAAGGCCTTAATTCATCAGGCCTGGCTGTATTTAATCAGCTCAGTCTGATCACTGCAATTTGCTTCATGTGTTGCTGAGGTAAATGAAGGGGCATAGCACTGTACACAGCACTGTGTGTCCATACAGTCCTATACAGCCAATGAAGAGACTGACCTCAGTGACCCGAGTCCTCCTCCATTGTGAGGTCATGTCGATGACATCACAGAGCCTATAAAAAGGCAGGTTCCCCTTCACTGGCTCAGTTCGGATTCAGCAGCTCGAGAGACGCTTCATTCCTGCGTTCACACTGACACTGACGCCATTTAGCTGACGCTCTTCTCTAGAACCATCTTATCTAGAACCAGAAAGAGGTTCTACTTTTGCTTCTCCTTTCAAATAGGACAGAGTAGAAAAATGCAAACCAAAGAAGTCCTGAGGAGTTTGGGCTACGAGGTGGTGGATTTCATTGGTAAAGGGAGTTACGGTGAGGTTAAGCTGGCCACATCTCAAAGGCACTCCAACCATGTGGCCATCAAAATAATGCACCGCAGGCTGGCATCACATATTTTTGTCTCTAAACTTCTGCCCCGGGAACTGGCCATTCTGAAAAGAGTAAAGCACCCTCACATTGTTCAGGTGCATGAAATCTTTGAGATGCCAAACGGACAGGTGTTTATTGTGATGGAGGCTGCCGCAATGGATCTTCAACAGAAGATCTGGGAGCTCGGCCGCATTCCCATTGGCCAAGCAAAAATGTGGTTCTCACAGCTGCTCAGCGCTGTGGCCTATCTACATCAGCAGAACATTGTACATCGTGACCTTAAATGTAAAAACGTTCTGCTGACTGCTAACAACCAAGTCAAATTAACCGACTTTGGTTTAGGCCGTTTTTCAAGGGGCTTTCCTGACTTAAGCAAGACCTATTATTGCACTCCCGAGTATGGTGCACCTGAGGTGCTTTTGGAAAAACCCTATGATCCAAAAAAAAGTGACGTGTGGAGTTTAGGTATTATCTTTTACTCCATGGTCACCGGATCCACACCCTTCAAAGTTAACAGTTTGAAGAGTCTCCTACGTGTTCAGCGAGAACCCTTGGTGTTCCCACGTAGGATCACAGTGGAGGAGCCCTGTCGGGCCTTCATATCTTATATGCTGCAATACGACCCCTCCACTCGGCCGTCTGTGACAGAGGTGGCACAGCACCCTTGGCTACAGCCGAGGCAGGAACGGTAAGTAAACCACTGTGCAGGTATACATATATGAAGAACATTTTGAATGGGTCACTCAAAGTAAAGAGCTGTTTTGCAAATAGGTAACATACAGTATTAGTTCACTAACGATAAGTACACTAACACATTGCTTCTGTACTGTCTCCAGGGTTATTGGCAGGTTTGTGGTGGTGCCCGTTGAGGATCTGTGTCCAGACGTCAACCCACTTGAAACGTCAGAGGAAGAGTCTCAGTCTTCCTTCTCTTTGAACAGTAACATAGACAGCATATCATCTTCTGCCTCTGAAAATGAGCTGGTGTTTTTCAGCACTCCTCAGTCGACAGAGGAAGAGTCTCCGTCTTCTTCTTTAAGCAGAGACGTAGACGTTCTCTCATCTCATGGTGTCAGATGCAAGACTCTGATGCCTGAGCAGAAAGACAACAGCAGTGGAGCTGGTGCAAGTCTGACTTGCCAAAGGGTAGAGGCTGTGGAGGAGCACTATGGCTGCGTTAGCTGTAGTCCTGTTTGTGCTGCTATTAAAAGGGCAGCTAATGCTTATGTCAAGGCACCAATTCTCAGAGCCTCCCGGTCACTCCGACGGAGGATGAGGAAGTTATTCAGACTTAACTCTGTGGTCCATGACACCACCTCTATTTCCCAGCAGAGTGCTCCTCATTCTGCTTCCCCTTCAGAAGCTCCTGCTTGTTTGTGTTCTGAGCAGAGACTCAAGGATGTGACTCTAGATGTCCCTCTCCATGGGCTAGTGGTGGAGACAGTACCTGTTCTCCCACAGCCCACAGTACGGAAAGGAACCAGGAGGCTGAGGTTCCCTAAATTTAAGGTATGTTAGGCAAGTGTTGAGCGATCGTCACAGCCTCAGATTTTATACTTTAAATATTTGCTAGAAATGTTTCAGTTGATTCATATGTGTCATTTTGTCTCGCCAACAGATCCTGAAGAAGACGAAGATGATTCACCCATTGTAGACATCTAGCACGGCCCTGGTGATGACATACTACCTTTACACAATTTATTGGTCATTTATACGTTGTTTTGACCAGGGGAGGATGGGTCCCCCTAGTGAGTCTTGGTTCCTCCCAAGGTTTCTTCCTCCAGCTCTGAGGGAGTTTTTCCTTGCCACTGTCGCCTTTGGCTTGCTCACTTGGGGTTCATGTTGTATTTATTTATTTTTATTTGTTCTATTTCCCGATTTCTGTAAAGCTGCGTTGCACCATCAGGTTGTAAAAAGCGACATACACATCATTTGGACTTGTTATGTGAGGGGTAGGAAGGACACTGTCTAAACTGTGTCCATTAGGGGAAGTATAGCTCTGCACTCAGCTGAGGATATTGTTGGGTGGCTGATAGAACACTTTCTCTAGACATTAGGGATTGAGATGCCTCTGTAATGTTGCATGGACCTCGGGAACAGTGCCTCTGGACTGGCAATCCAAGGTTGTGGTCCTCATTAAGAAAGTGAACCAGAGAGTGTGTGGAAACTTTTGAATCATCACACCTCGGATTCCCTCTAGAAAGTTTATGTCAGGGTAGTGCAAAGACGAGACTCAGGAGGAGAAATGCAGATTCTGTCCTGACCATGAAATGTTGGACCAGCTCTTCACTCTCTTTTGGATAGTTGAGGAGACATGGGAGTTCAGCAGTTCTGTCTACATGTTTTGTGGACTTGAAGGCTTATGACCATGTTCTCTGAGACATCTTGTGAGAAGTGCTCTAGGTGCATGGGATGCAAGGGTCGGTGATGCGAGCTGTGCAGTCCTTGTACTCACTGAGTCAGAGCTGTGTCCATATTTTCAGCACTAAGTCAAGCTTGTTAAGTGTTGCCGTTGGTCTTTGTCAGGGCTGTGCCATGTGTCTGCTCCAGTTTGTGATATTTATAGACGGGACAGCAAGGCGTAGCCAGGGGCAGGATGGTCTACGGGGGCCTCCAACGCACACTTGACTAGTTTGTAGCTAAGTGTATAGCGGTTGGTATGAGAATCAGCACCTTCAAGTCTGAGGCCACAGTGGTATCCCACTCACCTTTCACAACCCAGGACTTGCTAAGGGGATTGTATCTTATAGTATCTTATCTTAAGAATAAGGTTAAGAATAGGGGTGCGAATCTCTCTGTGTCAGGCGATTTGATTTGATTTTTGAGGTCATGATTCGATTCAGTAACAATTTTCGAACAAAGCAGCAACTAACGGGAATAAACAGGAAACAACAAAAACTCGACAAACTAGAGGGCGAACACAAAGCACACATGAGACCGCGGGGCTCTGGGAGCTGAGCTAGGTGAGCAGGGCAGGGAACAGGGGGAATACTAACAAAACCTACAGGCAGTGTCTGGGGAAACAAGGGGGGGGGAACTAACGACGTGCGAGAACCGCGCTGAGACTATTGAAAAAAGGGAGAAGAGGGCTGGGGAACCAGCCGCAGAACCAAAAACGGCTAGGCCGACCAAACCTGGCAACGCAGCATGGAAAAGGGTCGCCTAGCTGGAGCGAGGGTCGCGGGTATAAGGTGGGAGTGAGCGAAAGCATCTCACTAAACACATGAATATGAAACACGACACTGAACCGACACAATGAACCAAACATGAACTAAACACACATGAACATAACTGAACCAGAACCGAGTCACTGAATAGATACAAGAACAGAAACATAACAAAAAGTCCTTTAGTGAGCCCGTGGGCGGGGGCTGACAAATTTATTTAAAACATTTATTTAGGTTCCTTACTGCATCAAATCTTTTCTTCAGCAAATCTTGAATTTTGAAGTTTAGTTTAATCTATTTATGTTCACAATGGAAAATAAAAAAAGTATTTATTTATGCATTTCAGTGTATTGTGCTTATTCATGTGTGTCTGTGTGTGTGTATATATAGCAAGAGCATGTTCTTTGTTTAAACTCTATCATTAATAAAATGGAGATACATTTTTAAAATTAAAATAAAATTATTTAATATATATCACGTATATTAACATTGTGAACCTAACCATACAGCTGTAGCCTATATGATATGGCCATGTAAAAGTGCTGTGTGGAATTCATGTATCAATGGCATTGGGGGGCCATGAAGTATGGTTTCAGAATCAGAATCAGAAATACTTTATTAATCCTAGTAGTAAAACTGCAGTTGCTACAGTTGCAGCAGTTTGTCTAAGAATAAACACTCTATAAAGTTTAAAATAAAAATAGAAACAATTATATCTGTTTATGTTTATAAATTATATGAATAAATAATATTTATAGTTTGAATATAGTTTTATGAATAAGTGGTACCTGCCAATCAGGCAGTCTACAATCCAGGACACGAGGGGGCCATCTGCTTGCATCACTGTCAGTTTGTCACCCAGAAGAGTAGGCCTAATGGGTTTAAATGCCCTGGAGAAGTAAAAAAACATGATCCTTTCAGTGCATTCTGGATTATAGCATCCTCAACTCCCAGACAGGGCTGATAGGTAAACAGGAGGGGGTCTAAAAGTGGCTGGACCATGTGCCGAAGCTGATCCAGGACTAGCCTCTCTAGCCCATGATCTTCATGACGTGTGACGTCAGTGCCACTGGCGTGTAGTTCTTGATGTCACTTGGTCGCTGCATCTTCACAACAAGAACAATGCAGTACATCTTCCACATCACAGGACCCTCTGGAGACCCAGGCTAGGTGGCACAGGCTTTAAGCACCCTGGGGTGGACCCCATCCAGGCCTGCCACCTTGTTTGTTGCCTTGGAGTCTCATCAGTTGTCTCCTTACATGGTCAGCAGTGAAACTCACTAAAGGTGATGGGTAGGGGAGGGTGGAGATGTGAGGTGGGCTGTTTCCATGTTTCCAAAAAGCACATTCAACTACACTCCTGGTATTCCTTCTGACTCCTGGCTCATGGTGAGAGATGGGAAACACGGCCTCCGTCGCCTCCCTATGTGCTGTTTTGTTCCTCCTCTGCGTCCCTTGTGTCCATTTCCAAAGCTCTTTTAAGCAAAGTGGCCATGTTGCTGTGCAGCAGTGGACCAGGAAAGTGAAAGCAGCACTTTTATAGTGTAAAAACATATCAGAATATCAGAGTTTCAAAATAATGATACACACAAACAGAAGCTTCTGTAACAGGCTCCATGCATGGCTTGTGCATGCGCACAAACCCATTCCTGACGATACCAGAATCAGTGGTTCTGTGTAACATAAGTTACTGTGAGTAATTCATGTTTTTTAGATTGTTTTTTGGGAATCCAAAAGCTGGTCTTAAGAACAACTTGTGGAGGAAAGCACACACTCAAAAAAGAAATTGCACTACTGTGGTAAGTTTTTATTTTAAGCAGTTCAGTGGAATGATGGTATTATAAGCAAAGCTGAAGTCCACAAACAGCATTCTGACATAGACGTTTGTTCCCTCCGCACTCAAAGGGGGGTTGAGTGCAGTGTGCATTGTCAGTGAGACCACATCATTAGTAGATCTGTTAGCACGGCCGGCAAACTGATGAGGGTGTGCTAGGAAGACTGCTCTTAATGTGAGCCAAGATCAGAAAAGATGGTGTGTTTCATGTGCAAACATTCCACGTTTGGGTTAACAGAATTAATAAAAAAAACTGTGTGCCTTTTACTTGCAGGAATACCCTGAAAGCTATAGAGAATGCTTCGGAGACTAAACAGTTGACCTGGCAATGGATGATTGAGTCTGCTGTTACTGAAGGCATTTTTGAATGAATCAATGCTTTTCTTTGAGAAACTGAGAGTTCTGAAAAGAAAAGATTTCACTGATTAGTGAAGTTTTCCCACTTTGTTTTATTATTGCATTTATGATTTCAATTGTTATATATGCTTGAAGCCTCACTACACATCAAGTGCTACGTATTACTTGGAGCCTTTCAACAAAATAGATCATCTTGGTAAACAGTTTAAATGTGAATCAACTGACAAACCTATTAAACAAAAAGCAAAACAAACTTGCAAAAGTTTATCATATAACTGATAAATTGTTAAATTAAGCAAATAAACTGTAATTATGCCAGCTAAGAATCCTTTGGGGTGAAAGAACACTAATTCTTACCATATAGAAGCATTATACTTATGGCTTAAATCTTCTGCCCCAAGAACACCCTGAGCTTGTATACCAAAAGCAAATAACATTTCACTAAAAAAAAAGAAGAATAGAAGAATAGAAGACAATTCAGAGCCGGGACCATGCCGCAGACAGACCCAGGGTTTACCGCATTGAGACTGTGTGTCTGTGTCCTGAATTAAACCCAAACATAGAATATCTAGCTCTATGTTCTATCTAGCTCGTTTTAATAATTTAATTAGTGTTAAATTCTCACATTCAAACAATAACAGCACCACCTCAACCTAAACCTAAAGCTCGGTCTACTTGATATTAGATCATTAACCTCGTTGTAAATGAAATTATATGTGATCAGAAATGAGATATTTTCTGCCTTACTGAATCCTGGATTAGACCTGATCAATATTTAGCACTAAATGAAGCCACCACCGCAGGTTATAAACATGTACATAGCCCTAGATTATCAGGCAGAGGAGGTGAAGTATGCATACACTTGATATTATTCAAAAACACTGTATCACCTTCACTTCTTTTGAGATTCTCTATATTAATATATCAAATTGCATTTACACTAATTCATATTTATAGGCCTCCAGGGCCCTACTCTGAATTTTTAAAGAATTTAGTGATTTTGTTGCAGACTTGGCAGAGTTATAATAGTAGGAGACTTTAATATTCATTTTAAAAAGGCAGACGATCCATTAACAAAGGCGTTTGCATGGATCTTAGATTCTGTCTGCATGATACAAGACATGACTGAACCCACACATTACTGTAATCATACCCTAGATTTAGTCCTGACCCTGGGTGTTAGCACTGATCATCTAAATATTCTACCTCAAAGCTCAGTAATATCAGACCATTATCTAATCTTCTATGAGCTACATCTTAGGCAAAATGTTAATTTGTCCCTCCACCACTGTCCAAAGCGTGCAATAACCCCAATGGCCGCTGTACAGTTTACCGAAAAGCCCAACCTTGGCTTACACTCCGTCAGACCAAACGGAGCTAGATAGATTAACAAACGGTCTAGAAAACACTCTTTGATCAACCTTAGACAAACTGGCACTGCTTAAATGTAAAATGACAAGGTAACAAAGGCTCGCATCGTGGTCCAGTGATCAAACTCATACCTTAACACAAACAGTGTGGAAACTAGAGCGTAAATGGTGGACGACCACTAGAGGTGTTCCACTCTGACTAAGGACAGCTTTAGTCAATATAGAAAAGTACTCATTAAAGCTCGCTCAGCATGTTTGGCCTCGCTGATCGAGAATAACAAAAACAATCCCAGAGTACTTTTTAGTGAGATCTCTAAACTTACTCAAAGCCAGGCAGATCCTCAACCCCAGATTCTAATTTCTTTAACCAGTAATGTATTATGGACTATTTTAATAATAAAATGGAAAACATTAGACAATAAATCCAACCCTCCTTATTAAATCAAACATGGCTGTCACCTGGTGTAGACCTCTTTTAACAGTAGTAAATTCATCCCTTAGCTTAGGGCATGTACCCAAAACGCTTAAATTAGCAAACATAAAACCTATAATCAAGAAACCAAATCTTGATCTTAGTGTATTGTCTAATTACAGACCCATCTCCAACTTAACATTTATATCCAAGATATTAGAAAAAGCTGTGGCCCAACAACTCTGCTTATACCCGAGTAAAAATGACATGTATGAGAAAATCCAATCTGGACTCAGACCCAATCATAGCACAGAGACAGCCTTAGTGACGATTACAAACGATCTCCTTCTTGCCTCTGATCGAGGCTACGTATCTTTATTAGCCTTACTCGACCTCAGTGCAGCCTTCGGTACAACAGTAAAGACGTGGAAATATGTGACTGATTTAACTGACTGCAGTGATTCATGTCCTAAAGTAACTAGACACCCTTTCTTCTGATTAAATTCAGCTGCTTTACAGCGTCTGACACAGCTGTATTATTTCACATAGAAATGCACTGACCAATAGAACAGGACTTTCTACAGAAACTTTGTGGTGACAGACCCGGTTTCTAAATCTAGTCTCAGATCATACAGATCTGATGCTAAACTTTAGTATGAGTGAGGCCTTCATTCATCAGACCTGGCTGTATTCAGTCAGCTCAGTCTCATCACTGCAATTTGCTCCATGTGTTGCTAAGGTAACTAAAGGGGCATGGCACTGTACACAGCACTGTGTGTCCATACAGTCCTATACAGCCAATGAAGAGACTGACCTCAGTGACCCGAGTCCTCCTCCATTGTGAGGTCATGTCGATGACATCACAGAGCCTATAAAAAGGCAGGTTCCCCCTCACTGGCTCAGTTCGGATTCAGCAGCTCGAGAGACGCTTGATTCCTGCGTTCACACTGACACCATTTAGCTGATTTAGCTGATTTTGTCTAGAACCATCTTATCTAGAACCATAAAGAGGTTCTACACTTGCTCGGAATATACAGGGAAAAGTCCTTACAACCTTCTTAACCTTCTAACTTTTATTTCCTCTTTCCATCTACAAGGGAAAATGCAAACCAAAGAAGTCCTGAGGAGTTTGGGCTACGAGGTGGTGGATTTCATTGGTAAAGGGAGTTACGGTGAGGTTAAGCTGGCCACATCTCAAAGGCACTCCAACCATGTGGCCATCAAAATAATGCACCGCAGGCTGGCATCACATATTTTTGTCTCTAAACTTCTGCCCCGGGAACTGGCCATTCTGAAAAGAGTAAAGCACCCTCACATTGTTCAGGTGCATGAAATCTTTGAGATGCCAAACGGACAGGTGTTTATTGTGATGGAGGCTGCCGCAATGGATCTTCAACAGAAGATCTGGGAGCTCGGCCGCATTCCCATTGGCCAAGCAAAAATGTGGTTCTCACAGCTTCTCAGCGCTGTGGCCTATCTACATCAGCAGAACATTGTCCATCGTGATCTTAAATGTAAAAACGTTCTGCTGACTGCTAACGACCAAGTCAAATTAACCGACTTTGGTTTAGGCCGTTTTTCAAGGGGCTTTCCTGACTTAAGCAAGACCTATTATTGCACTCCCGAGTATGGTGCACCTGAGGTGCTTTTGGAAAAACCCTATGATCCAAAAAAAAAGTGACGTGTGGAGTCTAGGTATTATCTTTTACTCCATGGTCACCGGATCCACACCCTTCAAAGTTAACAGTTTGAAGAGTCTCCTACGTGTCCAGCGAGAACCCTTGGTGTTCCCACGTAGGATCACAGTGGAGGAGCCCTGTCGGGCCTTCATATCTTATATGCTGCAATACGACCCCTCCACTCGGCCGTCTGTGACAGAGGTGGCACAGCACCCTTGGCTACAGCCGAGGCAGGAACGGTAAGTAAACCACTGTGCAGGTATACATATATGAAGAACATTTTGAATGGGTCACTCAAAGTAAAGAGCTGTTTTGCAAATAGGTAACATACAGTATTAGTTCACTAACGATAAGTACACTAACACATTGCTTCTCTACTGTCTCCAGGGTTATTGGCAGGTTTGTGGTGGTGCCCGTTGAGGATCTGTGTCCAGACATCAACCCACTTGAAACGTCAGAGGAAGAGTCTCAGTCTTCCATCTTATTGAGCAGTAACATAGACAGCATATCATCTTCTGCCTCTGAAAATGAGCTGGTGTTTTTCAGCACTCCTCAGTCGACAGAGGAAGAGTCTCCGTCTTCTTCTTTAAGCAGAGACGTAGACGTTCTCTCATCTCATGGTGTCAGATGCAAGACTCTGATGCCTGAGCAGAAAGACAACAGCAGTGGAGCTGGTGCAAGTCTGACTTGCCAAAGGGTAGAGGCTGTGGAGGAGCACTATGGTTGCGTTAGCTGTAGTCCTGTTTGTGCTGCTATTAAAAGGGCAGCTAATGCTTATGTCAAGGCACCAATTCTCAGAGCCTCCCGGTCACTCCGACGGAGGATGAGGAAGTTATTCAGACTTAACTCTATGGTCCATGACAACACCTCTATTTCCCAGCAGAGTGCTCCTCATTCTGCTTCCCCTTCAGAAGCTCTTGCTTGTTTGTGTTCTGAGCAGAGACTCAAGGATGTGACTGTAGATGTCCCTCTCCATGGGCTAGTGCTGGAGACAGCATCTGTTCTCCCACAGCCCACAGTACGGAAAGGAACCAGGAGTCTGAGGTTCCCTAAATTTAAGGTATGTTAGGCAAGTGTTGAGCAATCGTCACAGCCTCAGATTTTATACTTTAAATATTTGCTAGAAATGTTTCAGTTGATTCATATGTGTCATTTTGTCTCGCCAACAGATCCTGAAGAAGACGAATATGATTCACCCATTGTAAACATCTAGCACGGCCCTGGTGATGACATACTACCTTTACACAATTTATTGGTCATTTATACGTTGTTTTGACCAGGGGAGGATGGGTCCCCCTAGTGAGTCTTGGTTCCTCCCAAGGTTTCTTCCTCCAGCTCTGAGGGAGTTTTTCCTTGCCACTGTCGCCTTTGGCTTGCTCACTTGGGGTTCATGTTGTATTTATTTATTTTTATTTGTTCTATTTCCCGATTTCTGTAAAGCTGCGTTGCACCATCAGGTTGTAAAAAGCGACATACACATCATTTGGACTTGTTATGTGAGGGGTAGGAAGGACACTGTCTAAACTGTGTCCATTAAGGGCAGTATAGCTCTGCACTCAGCTGAGGATATTGTTGGGTGGCTGATAGAACACTTTCTCTAGACATTAGGGATTGAGATGCCTCTGTAATGTTGCATGGACCTCAGGAACAGTACCTCTGGACTGGCAATCCAAGGTTGTGGTCCTCATTAAGAAAGTGAACCAGAGAGTGTGTGGAAACTTTTGAAGCATCACACCTCGGTTTCCCTCTAGAAAGTTTATGCCAGGGTAGTGCAAAGACGAGACTCAGGAGGAGAAATGCAGATTCTGTCCTGACCATGAAATGTTGGACCAGCTCTTCACTCTCTTTTGGATAGTTGAGGAGACATGGGAGTTCAGCAGTCCTGTCTACATGTTTTGTGGACTTGAAGGCTCATGACCATGTTCTCTGAGACATCTTGTGAGAAGTGCTCTAGGTGCATGGGATGCAAGGGTCGGTGATGCGAGCTGTGCAGTCCTTGTACTCACTGAGTCAGAGCTGTGTCCATATTTTCAGCACTAAGTCAAGCTTGTTGAGTGTTGCCG
The DNA here is from genome assembly GCF_030463535.1 of Salminus brasiliensis. Lineage (NCBI taxonomy): Eukaryota > Metazoa > Chordata > Actinopteri > Characiformes > Bryconidae > Salminus > Salminus brasiliensis. Next base: position 32,875,952 of record NC_132879.1, read on the forward strand.
TTGGTCTCCTGTTTGTGATATTCATAGATGGGATAGCAAGGCTTAGCCAGGGGCAGGATGGTCTAGGGGGGCCTCCAACGCACACTTGACTAGTTTGCAGCAAAGTGTATATCGGTTGGTATGAGAATCAGCACCTTCAAGTCTGAGGCCACAGTGGTATCCCACTCACCTTTCACGACCCAGGACTTGCTAAGGGGATTGTATCTTATAGTACCTTGTCTTAAGAATAAGGTTAAGAATAGGGGTGCGAATCTCTCTGTGTCAGGCGATTTGATTTGATTTTTGAGGTTATGATTCGATTCAGTAACAATTTTCGAACAAAGCAGCAACTAACGGGAATAAACAGGAAACAACAAAAACTCGACAAACTAGAGGGCGAACACAAAGCACACATGAGACCGGGGGGCTCTGGGAGCTGAGCTAGGTGAGCAGGGCAGGGAACAGGGGGAATACTAACAAAACCTACAGGCAGTGTCTGGGGAAACAAGGGGGGGGAACTAACGACGTGCGAGAACCGCGCTGAGACTACTGAAAAAAGGGAGAAGAGGGCTGGGGAACCAGCCGCAGAACCAAAAACGGCTAGGCCGACCAAACCTGGCAACGCAGCATGGAAAAGGGTTGCCTAGCTGGAGCGAGGGTCGCGGGTATAAGGTGGGAGTGAGCGAAAGCATCTCGCTATACACATGAATATAAAACACGACACTGAACCGACACAATGAACCAAACATGAACTAAACACACATGAACGTAACTGAACCAGAACCGAGTCACTGAATAGATACAAGAACAGAAACATAACAAAAAGTCCTTTAGTGAGCCCGTGGGCGGGGGCTGACAAATTTATTTAAAACATTTATTTAGGTTCCTTACTGCATCAAATCTTTTCTTCAGCAAATCTTCAATTTTGAAGTTTAGTTTAACCTATTTATGTTCAAAATGGAAAATAAAAAAAGTACTTATTTAGGCATTTCAGTGTATTGTGCTTATTCATGTGTGTCTGTTTGTGTGTATATATAGCAAGAGCATGTTCTTTGTTTAAACTATATCATTAATAAAATTGAGATACATTTTTAAAACTAAAATAAAATTATTTAATATATATCACGTATATCAACATTGTGAACCTAACCATACAGCTGTAGCCTATATGATATGGCCATGTAAAAGTGCTGTGTGCAATTCATGTGTCAATGGCATTGGGGGGCCATGAAGTATGGTTTCAGAATCAGAATCAGAAATACTTTATTAATCCTAGTAGTGAAACTGCAGTTGCTACAGTTGCAGCGGTTTGTCTAAGAATAAACACTCTATAGTTTAAAATAAAAATAGAAACAATTATATCTGTTTATGTTTATAAATTATATGAATAAATAATATTTATAGTTTGAATATAGTTTTATGAATAAGTGGTACCTGCCAATCAGGCAGTCTACAATCCAGGACACGAGGGGGCCATCTGCTTGCATCACTGTTAGTTTGTCACCCAGAAGAGTAGGCCTAATGGGTTTAAATGCCCTGGAGAAGTAAAAAAACATGATCCTTTCAGTGCATTCTGGATTATAGCATCCTCAACTCCCAGACAGGGCTGATAGGTAAACGGGAGGGGTCTAAAAGTGGCTGGACCATGTGCCGAAGCTGATCCAGGACTAGCCTCTCTAGCCCATGGTCTTCATGACGTGTGACGTCAGTGCCACTGGCGTGTAGTTCTTGATGTCACTTGGTCGCTGCATCTTCACAACAAGAACAATGCAGTACATCTTCTACATCACAGGACCCTCTGGAGACCCAGGCTAGGTGGCACAGGCTTTAAGCACCCTGGGGTGAACCCCATCCAGGCCTGCCACCTTGTTTGTTGCCTTGGCGTCTCATCAGTTGTCTCCTTACATGGTCAGCAGTGAAACCCACTAAAGGTGATGGGTAGGGGATGGTGGAGATGTGAGGTGGGCTGTTTCCATGTTTCCAAAAAGCACATTCAACTACACTCCTGGTATTCCTTCCGACTCCTGGCTAACACTGTTAGCTCGTCCATGTTATTAGCCAGCAATCTTACATTGCTCATGGTGAGAGATGGGAAACACGGCCTCCGTCGCCTCCCTACAGGCTGCATGCATGGCTTGTGCATGCGCACAAACCCATTCCTGACGATACCAGAATCAGTGGTTCTGTATAACATAAGTTACTGTGAGTAATTCATTTTTGTAGATTGGTTTTTGGGAATCCAAGAACAACTTGTGGGGGAAAGCACACACTCAAAAAAGAAATTGCACTACTGTGGTAAGTTTTTATTTTAAGGAGACTGATTTTAATTTAGATCAGTTCAGTGGAATGATGGTATTATAAGCAAAGCTGAAGTCCACAAACAGCATTCTGACATAGGCGTTTGTTCCCTCCGCACTCAAAGGGGGGTTGAGTGCAGTGTGCATTGTCAGTGAGACCACATCATTAGTAGATCTGTTAGCACGGCCGGCAAACTGAGCCAAGATCAGCCTCTCAGAGTCATTCAGGCAAAAGATGGTGTGTTTCATGTGCAAACATTTCACATTTGGGTTAACAGAATTAATACAAAAAACTGTGTGCCTTTTACTTGCAGGAATACCCTGAAAGCTATAGAGAATGCTTCGGAGACTAAACAGTTGACCTGGCAATGGATGATTGAGTCTGCTGTTACTGAAGGCATTTTTGAATGAATCAATGCTTTTCTTTGAGAAACTGAGAGTGCTGAAAACAAAAGATTTCACTGATTAGTGAAGTTTTCCCACTTTATTGTTGCATTTATGATTTCAATTGTTATATATGCTTGAAGCCTCACTACACATCAAGTGCTACGTGTTACTCAGAGCCTTTCAACAAAATAATCTTGGTAAACAGTTTAAATGTGAATCAACTGACAAACCTATTAAACAAAGCAAAACAAACTTGCAAAAGTTTATCATATAACTGATAAATTGTTAAATTAAGCAAATAAACTGTAGTTATGCCAGCTAAGAATCCTTTGGGGTGAAAGAACACTAATTCTTACCATATAGAAGCATTATACTTATGGCTTAAATCTTCTGCCCCAAGAACACCCTTAGCTTGTATACCAAAAGCAAATAACATTCCACTAAAAAAAAAGAAGAATAGAAGAATAATTTTTTTACTTCAAGCCAGACGTTTTTATTGTCACGTGACCTTGTGAGGTCACATCAGATCACTTCTCGTCCACTTTCACTGTCCACCATTACCTCACTTCGACCATAAAGTTCTAACCCAGGGTAGCCCAGGGTATTTTAAAACATTTGCTAGGAATTTGTAAGCTTCCCGATATTGCTGCGCCTAAATTCCTATGTGAGGCCACCCTATTTGACTGTTCGGTTTTACAAAATGTTTTTGGTTAATGCATGTGAATTTATTTTCAGACTGTTTATGCAAGACATAAGACAATGTAATTTACTTAAATTGTGTTTTTATCTTAGTCTAATGGAAAACTATGATTTCGGGTGTAAATCTGTTTGTTCAGTTTGCCCCAAAGTAAATAACATTCAGTAGAAAAGAAGAAAGGCAACAGTTTTAAGTTTTAATGTCACGTGACCTTGTGACATCACTTCAGCTCACTCCTTGATTTTGCTGTCCTGTTGCTTTCCTACTGTGGAAAAAAACTGACAGCAAATGTAACTGTAGAGTAAATAATTAAAATTGATTCCGGCCATTTTAAAATGCATGTCTGAACTGATGTCAAAAATAAGAGATCACACCTTACAGTTGTAATGTAATATGTAATTACATTTGTATGTGCGTTGATGGTTTTTTAAAAGATTAATAATGAATTTCTGAGAATTACAACTGTTCCACTTCAACCGCGATTCCTGGATTTCTTGGACAAGTCCCACAACAAGCTGATTGAGTTAATCAGAAACAAGGGAGGAGTTGTCCGAGATAAGACACGGAATATACTGAAGGTTCTTGATCAGGTAGGTACTTGTTGAGTACATCGAAGTTTGCCTTATATGATATACAATAGTGCTGTTCAGGCACTGTGTTTGTGTTCTTACTTACCTGAGGTAAATACCTTGGGGAGGATGTGGACACTCTTATGAAGAAATATCAGGTAAGTAGCTTTAATAACGATTAAACGAATAAAGATTTAGATGAGGTAGAACAATGCATATTTGAACTTGAATGCTCATATACACGGCTTTCAGGTCCTACAGTAAATATTGTACATTCATGGTTGCCATTGCCTATACTTACCTATACTGGTGTTCTCTGTCTCACACTAGTCGTAAATTAGTGTGTGATTTGTGTAATGAGGGGAGATGGGGGTGCATCCCACCTTCCGGGAGAGGCCAATTGTGTTCTCTTTGACTCATAGCCTTGGATGGCTAAATCATCACAGGGGATTGAACCAGCAGTCTCCTGATGATGGGGCCCAATGCTTCAACCACTGCTCTATCAAAATGCATTTCTAAGAAATGTTTTGTCTCTTATCAGGTTTCTCAGAAGAATGAAGCTAAAGCAGAGCTTAAGAGGTGTACAGTGGCAGTGTCTGTCATCAGGAAGAATGAGGATCTGCTCCAGCCATCACATGAAATTGGGATTATAATTGAAGGAGTGGAAGTCCTTAATGAGTTGCCATCAGTGGCACATGCATGTGCCATGTTGTTTGGCCTCATCTATGCTGTAAACTTGAGCTATCCAGCTGAACTCAAATACACTTTTGATGCACTACAGAAAATATTAATGGAGATAGAACCAAAGAAAATGACACGCAGAGTGTGCAGTCTGTGTGTCAAGCTTTAAATATTAAGTATATTATATTGTTCACTTGTATTGCTTATATTCAAATATCTCACTTTAATATGACATTCACCCATCCTGGTCAGTGCATCATAATAAATACACTGTTTTTTGCACTTTGCACTCATTGGCTGTTGGAGTGCATTTCAAGTTTTGAAGGAGAGAGGTACAAACAAGTTTCATGTGTTACTCTGACCGACCACTTCATTAACACCTTCTCGTTTATACACTCGCTGTCCATTATATCAGCTCCATTGACCATATAGGAGCACTGTGTAGTTCTATTATTCCAGACTGTATCCATCTGTTTCTCTGCATACTTTGTTAGCCTCCTTTCACCCTGTTTTTCAATGCTTAGGACCCCACAGGACTCACCACCACACCACTCAACCACTTGTACCAGTGCAACACACACTAACACACACACCATCACCATTGTCAGTGTCACTGCAGTGCTGAGAATGACCCAACACATAAATACTACCTGCTCTGAGGTGGTCCTGCAAAAGTAAAAACAAAAAGAGACCATAATTTATTTAATTTTTTATTCAGTATGTTTTGTTGATGTGATAAAACATTATTACCATAATAATAATGTATTTATTTCATAATTTTGTGGTGTTTAAAATTTTAAGTGTAAATTCTACTTGCATATCAAAGCAAATATGGCTTTTGTTTGTATTTAGCAAGTTGTATGCTTGTTTACTAAAGAAAATATTGATTATGGTATAATTAGAAATTTTAGCTTGTGCTGAATCAGAAAATAAACTTGAGAAAAAATAATAAAATTACCTGTAACAAAATTAGAGTGTTTAAATGAGTTTATTCAGAATTAAAAACTCTACTTGGATGTATCTATAAATATTAGTTTTTTTCCAAACTAAATAAATAAATGTATACAAGCTGATAAACAGTATATGGTCTTTATAATAAATAATCTTTTAATTTTGGTTGAATGTGATTTTTTGTGATATGTGATATTTTGTGAATGTGATATTTTTTCAGAAAAGATTTTTATTGATTTTAAATCAAATTGAAACATTCAAATAAATCACAAATACAATTTGAGAAAAACAAATCAAATTAGATTTAACAAATTAGAGTATTTTTAAGGTTTGTCCAAAGTATATTTTTTTCAGTGTATGGGTTAAATATTCTGTCCCAAGAGTAGCATTACCTTTTATACAGAGTGCTAACACTAACTTTTTAATTCTCCTTATCTTAGCTAGATATGCTATGGTGCACTAAACTCATTTACATAATCTATTAACCTATTTGCTTCCAAATAAGAATGAACAAGGCTGACAAGCATGTTAATGCATGTTAACAAATAACATTAGCAAGTAATTATCATATTTTATTTCAGAACACTTTTGTGCATGTAAAACCATCTGCAAAAAACTGGCAAAGTATGGAGTAACAAGCATAACATAGATGGTGTGTGTGGCCCTCTAGTGCTGGTGACTGGAGTGAAGGCAGTGCTAATAAGCCTAGCTCTGAGCAGCATGTGTCCAAGGGCACCAAAACACCATGCACACACACATACACTCTAAAGGAGCCACTGGCACTGTGATGAAGGTCACAGCAATCATCATTAACCCTTTAATCTCTTGGCAGGTGTTAGCCAGGTCATTAAACATGCTCTATCCAGCAGTATGGGGTGAGAAATTTCTATTGGTGGAATAAATAGTACCTGAAATCAGCACACAATGATACTTGCACTCTACATTTGACTACATCTGCAGTCATTATCTATGAATCTATTGTTTATGCATATACAGGATTGGATAGTAAAGAAATACATTTCACAGTATTAAGTAATCAGGAGACAGTAATTGCTTATAGTTACAGTAAAAAGGTATCTAATTAGGTTACAGGTACATTTTAAAAATAGGTATGATTACTAGCTAGGATTACAGGGGGTGTAAAACATGTGGTACAATAAGGTACTAATCTGGCCCATCAAAATTAGGATTCAGAATCCATACTCTTAACTATCACTATTTAATTGAGTTCTTAATTGAGGCACTTATTAAAATAAATTCACTTTTCCTAAACCCACTAACACTTACTGATAGGCACGAAGAGGGAGACTTTTAAGCAGAACCAATCCGAATCTCTATGTCAGCTTGGTGCTTTGCTGTGGTTTGAGTGAGTAGATTACAACATGTCCTCGAGAGCCTTCACACCTGTACTTTGTGCTGGCCACTTATGATTGGATGACCCAGGACGCATGTTAATGCAAGGTGTAAATGGGACCTTAGACCGCAAACCAATCAGAATCTTCATTCAGTGAGAGAACTGCTAAAGCCCATTAATCTGGTAAACATACTTTTACATAGTGCTACCTCACTAAGATAGGACCTTATGTTCTTCAGAAATGTTAGCTAGCACTGTTAGAGCACTGTGTGAACATGCTGAGCTAAAAACAACACTGAACACTGAATGCTGTTCATGAACAGGTGTATAAGGACAGGTCATTATATTACAGTTCTGACAGAGTTAGTATTAGCCAGCCAATGGTCTAGCTGTCTTTTATCAGTCAAAGTCATGATTTGCCTGTCATTCAGTGTTCCATTAGCAGGATACCTCAGCCATGTAGTGTTAATGATTTGTAATTAGTAATTGAATTTGCACACATCTCTTTGGTTCTTGTATGGCATCATTCAAAGAACCCTTTAAATTGTGTGTGTATTATAATGTTGAGTAGGTCTTAGACAGGGGGCTTGTTTCATGAGGACACAAGATTATGTTATGTGGAAATTATACTGTATTGTTTTGTGTAGACAAAGGTTTGGTGTAACTATAAGTGTGAAAATTTTTCCTTTGAATTTTTATATTTTGCTTTTAAAAGTAATGGAAAGGTATCAGATTACACTAATTAAATACAGTAATCCATTGAATTATATAAAAAAAATTATTTGTACTTGTAAAACCTGCTAATGTGCTATGTTTCAGTAGGTTTTCTGGTCCTTTTCTAAGCACTGGAAAATACGTCAAATTAATGTGTCAGATAGAGTTTGGGAGTGGATGATCGTGATTGGGAGATAGTGATTGGGAATGATGGCGTGATGACACAATAGCGTCCTTTCCTCGTTCGGGATTTAATCACAGTACATGCCTATCACTTTTCCATAGCCAGGTCGGAGCTTGTGACACTTGTGTTGATGTTTCATTTCCCCGAACCCTGGACTCATGGTCTCTTAGTAACCTGTGGTCTCTTGGTGAATCCAGTTACAGCACTTTCTAACTACATAAAGGGGGGGCCGGACAAATGTAATAAAGGATGTTTTTCCTTGGGAGATCAATTTAAGTTTTACTTCTGGTGTTAAGTTAAATTGGGAAATCTTAATTAACACCACAACCTGATTTTTATTAATAGATATATCAGATGATTTAGTTGCAGTAAAGATATAGTTAATATATCAGTTGTTAGAAAGAATTTATGATCGCTGAACTTGTAGGAAGGCATACTGATAAATCCAGAAACAGAAACCACCCCCTGCGTACATTACAGAAAGGCAGCCCACCTTTTAACCTGATTAAGCTTTGGCTTTTTTAGATGGCACATGATACCTACGAATGGATCTCTGTGGGATAATTATGATAATAAGGGAACCTGCTCTAATGGAGTCATAAAGCCTTTGTTGGAATTGAGGCTTTAGATAAATGCATTTGCTCTCACAGCTCCATTACTGACCGGGCACTTGCTCTGGATTAGCCTGACATTGCTTACAAAAACAGCTAATAATAAGATACAGCATGAGAATGATCTATTTCTAGTTTACTATATGTTTGATGACATGACAAGGGATTTGGGCATTTTAATCTGATAATGAAGATAAACATTAAGTGATCTTCAGTGACACAGGATATGCTCCAGTTGACCTTGGAAAAACTGGAGAGATACTGGACTTAGCTGACTAACTGTAAGTAAACTGTAACTTCTCCTATGTTAATTTCTTATGGAGAATAAATTTTTCTGTTTGATAATAAGACACTTTTTGGTTACAAGCTTAATAACTGTCATTTGTTTTTCACTTTGCCCAATGAATTAACTTAAATGCCTTTATCTGAAGCCTTGGAGTTCACTGTTAATCCTAAACACTCAAAATCAGAGAACTGGTCTTTTTGGGATCAACCCAACAAAAAAAAAGAGTATTTGTTGTTCTGTGATGTTACTTTGCAATCAGTGGTTAGGTATATAATGCAGGTATGGTGAACAAAATAGGTATAACATTGTTGAAACAGTATTAAAATATCTTAAATTATCTGTAATAACAATGCATTTTAATTAATCCAATTGTAATTTGATCTACCTGTTAAATTGTGTCTATAACATAACAGAAATGTCTGTGTAAAAAATGATTGACTTTTGAATTAGTTCCAAAATAGTAAAAAGAACATTTTTCATTAGCTATCGTCTTTTAAAAAGGTGCATTGCTAAGTTCAGAGGAAATGCAACCTCAGTGCTGCAAAGAAAAGAGTCAAATGTCAACTGAGTGTCAACTCGTCAAACCCAGCACCGCTGTAACCGACCAAAAACAATAAAAAAGTAAAATGTAGACAAGGTGGGGCCGCTGTATGATTAGCTGACTGCTAGAGCTGCTGTTGTCTAAACCTACTGTCTGTTGCTAAAAGTACTAGTAGTACTAATAGTATTAATCACAAGAAACTGTAAGATAAATCGTATATATCCTCACTGACCTAAGAAAACCTTCTCAAATACTCCATTTTGACATTTTTTACGTTTCTTACATAATTTAAAGGCAGCTGTCATTTACACTGCCCTAACAGAAACAATACAGCACAACCAGACCAGCACCAGACCAGCATGAATGCCATGTTCATCCAAAATGGTTCATGCTGGTCTGGTGCTGGTCTGGTTGTGCTGTATTGTTATGTATTGTTGTTGGATATGAGATTGTTTGTGTAACGGGTGTGAATGGACTTCAGTGATGTTAGTGCTGTCCACTACGTGTCTGTTAACCCACAAGTTATTGCCGTTTTGTTCGATGTGTGCTGCACGGCTTGAAGGAAGGACTCGGCCCACGGCTGCTGCTAGTTGCTTTTTTAATACGACTGATGCTGTCACCTTTCAGTTCGCAATTCACACACTGTGCTGATAATTATACATGTACATTTGCCTTTGCACAAAGTGAACTGAGCATTTTACACATAAAAACAAAATAAAAGATTGATAAATTCATCATATAATTATCCACATCAGCTCTGTATGTAAATACAACCAGTAAAAATGCATGGTGTGAACAATGATCAAAAGTCACTTGGGAAATTACATACGTACACATACATACAAATGAGTAAGAATGCCCAAAATTCAGACTGCATGTAAAGTTTGAATTACCAGACAACATTTTATTTATTTGGTTATTATTTTTTTTCCCAATTTTATTATTTACACTCACTTCCTGAGATGTACCCAGGAAATGACAGACATGCCCTATAATAAACTTAGATAATTATCCAACCTTTGCACCGTGTCCTTGCTGTCGGAAGTGCTGTAATATGATCATGCATTAATGCAGCCTATTTATGGTGGTTAATGAATGCTGGTTTAAGCAATAGCTGCAAACAATTTCATTACAGAAGGATATAAACATGGCACCTCCTGGAGTTTTCCACTGCTATTTACACTACAAACATTATTAAATCTGAACTGCCAGTCAAACATGAAGATAAGCCTTAGGGTCAATATGCTCCCCACCACAGAGTGCAGGAATGAGTTGAGAATATACACAGCACAGATCACTAATGAACCTGATAAAAACAAGCAGATCGATCTGGTATCTTCTGCATTCTTAACCAAATTTATTACCCATTCAGTGAGATGGAAGAATCTAAAAAGACAGATTTTCTTTTAAAAAGCAAAGACAGTGTAATTAAGAATTCTTGTCAGTTATATACTTTTCTGTAACCATGTGATGACTGATACACTCACATTATTTCGATCGCATTTTAACAATGACAGTTTTGCAAATGCTTGGACACCCCATCTGCAGAAAACACACTTCTGCATCATTAATGTTTATTTGATTCATTTAACTGTGAAAGAAGTACACATTAAATATGCAATGTTTTTTTTTTGTAAATACAGGAAACAAGGGAATTTTTAATACACAGTTTCTATTATTGATATATTGGGAAAAATAAATTATATTACATGCACCATATTTCTTTTGTTTTGTAAATATGTCATGTGCAGAAGTGTGTTCACTGTTGACATTTACATGCGGTTTGAATACAGGGCTTATACATATATACATATAACTGAATTAAATTACAATTTACATATAGACACTGGATAACGTGTGGATTCAAATCTTTGGTGGGTGCAGTTTGTCTGAGCAGAGATCACAGTTCCAGTAAGTAAGCAAGCGCAGGGTGCAGTGTGTGTGTGTGTGTGTATAGGGTGGAAGTGTGATGATACTGGTTAGATAGCTTTGTGATGAACTGGACTGATACACGGTACTACTGGCTAGCAGCCTAATGGTTTGGGGGTAGAAGCTGTCTCGAAACTGTCAGGTTCTGGTCTTACTGCTTTTGTACCTCCTGCCTCTTGTATATTTATTTGTATTTTTGGAGAAGCAAAAATGTTTAGAGATTGAGCCAAAAAAAGAAAGCAATAAGAGTGAATGACTGTCCTCATAGGCAGAGTTTAGGGTGGAGCAGTAAGCAGATAGCTCCGTCTGCTATCCAGAGCTTAAATAATGTTACAGTGTTGGAATTAAAATATCTATTTATCTCTCTCTCTCTCTCTCTCTCTCTCTCTCTATATATATATATATATATATATATATATATTTGATATGAATGATGTGATTGTTTAGCATCATTATAGTCCTTGAGTTTTATTATCGCACTATATGAGATGGCTCCTGCTGCAAAAGATAATCTGTATTTTAGAGCTGTATTTATTTACTATGTGAGTGGAATAAAGCAAAGTGTTGTTACCTAACTACCGGAAGCCAGTGGGATTATAGAAAATCAGATGTTAGAACATGAGTAAAATATATTTCAGCCAATCACTTTGTGTGTCCAGAACAGACTGATGTAAAGTAAGGATTCTTTCATAAGCAGTCGTGTAAGGACAGTTGAGGACAATCTGAGCTGAACATGGATTCATTTGAATGATGGTGATGTTGATAATCATGGTGGTGAGATAGCCCTGAGGCTGTGTATTTATTTACTGTGTGCAGAGCGCTGAGTGTGAACGTATTACCTGAGTAAGCAGAATACAAAACTCTCCAACGTACCCCCTGAAACAACAGGACACAGCGCGCGTGTGTGTGTGGTGGTGAGAGAGAGAGAGAGAGAGAGAGAGAGAGAGAGAGAGAGACACAGACAGCTCTTGGTGAAGGATCAGCACCGTTTATGAGTAAAATATGGCTGAGAGGTTCTTGCTAAGTTTGTGTGTGTGTGTGTGTGTGTGTGTGTGAGAGAGAGAGAGAGAGAGAGGGAGAGAGAGAGGGAGAGAGACTCCTGGTATACTTAATTCACTAATCACCACTTGACAGTACAGGCTGGGGATCCATTTTTGTCTACTTAAGAAGCAATTAAATCATAGTTCCATAGTGCAAGATTTACTTCACTATAATACTACATGGGGGGGAGCTTATGTGGTCATCAGTAATGACTGATTCGCCTGCATAACTATCGATGTATGCATCTGTTGACAAATAGATTTGTCTACAGTGCTGTGTGCCAAAATGACAAGATGACTCTAATCTAATGACTGTAGTGCTTTGCAGACCAGAGTGAGTGTCATTCATATTGATTTGAGGTAAGACTGTGCTGCAGGTCAGCATGATTAACCAGAACAGAAAGACTCTGGGGCTGAACTGGTGGACACAGCAAGTCATGGTTGGCAGAGTCTCGTAAGTCAGTGAGGAAGGGAGACAGCCTCAATTACTGCACTGTCCAAACAAACATACAGGCCTAATGTTGTCTGTATACCTAGTTATATGCATAAAATGTAACAATAAAGTATGCACTTATAATATAATACAATATAATATAATATTCAACTCATGTTGTTTTCTTGTTCTACCACTCTCTTGCTACTTTGTGTGTGTATGGGGTGAAGGTGAGATGACATATCTTGTTTGATAAGGCAGGTGAGATAGCTTTGTGACGGACTGGACTGATACATCACTACTGACTGTTCAGCAACATAATGGCTTGGGGGTAGAAGCTGTCTCACAACCGGCAGGTTCTGGCCTTTACTGCTTTTGTACCTCCTGCCTCTGGCTGGAGCCTTGAGGTACAGGCAGTGGCTTGGGTGGGTGGAGTCCATAATAATCCTCCTGGACTTTCTTAGACAGTGGCTGATGTACAAATCCATTTGATTTGGAAGCTGAACCCCCTCATGGTGTGAGTTTTCTTGAGCCTTTCATAATGAATGGACTAGTAGAAATTGTCCATAATTATTTAAAGTGACATTAAACTCCAAACATAATATTAAACTCCATTCAAACTGAACATTTGATTTAATTTATTTATGCAAAAAAAAGTGTTCTTACTGATATCACGTGTGTATTTGCAGTGTGTACTCTGTGTTTGTCTACCCATATGTCCTGAAATAGAGCTTCACTGTGCTGTGGATTTTCTCCTATCTCATGCTGGTCTGCAGAATTGCCACTGATTAATCTGGCTTGCACCCAGTACCCAGTGTATTAAAAATAGCATGTACCAGAGCGTGCTTATTTGATGACAAAAACGTGAGGTGCTGAGCAGGTAGGCACACCCTTTTCACGCCATTGTAGGTCCAGCTCGCTCAACCCGAACCATTGTAAAATGAGAAAGGTCAGCCAACACAAGGGTTCATTTAACATGCTTTTTGATGACTTCCCCACAATATAGCACATTACATGAGATTATGGACACAATGCAAAGAGACTGTTATAGTCAACAGCTTTTTAAAATAGAACCTTGACCAGGCATCCTGTGGAAAATCTGGACATTCAGCAAATGGACATTACAAATCAAATGTGTAAATTCATTCTTTTTTTTGACCTACATTTAGAAACGACCTTTTTTCTCTGACTTTATTTGTGCTGTTCTCAACTGGATATGGATGGAAGGTGGCAATGCCTTGTGGGCAGTTTGCACTCCTGAAGTTCATTCAGCAGACTTGCTCCCTCAGCCCTCCAAGGGCTTATCACATGAATTTCACTTGTGCTAATGGAGTGTTGGAGTGGCACATATGATGTGGATCATAACAATACAGTCTCTCCCCTGAGGGAAAGTGCTGAGAGAAAAGCAGAAGGGGCTTGCTAAATGGAGTAATGAAACTGGGCCCAGGTGGTGTTCAGTCATGTCACGTAGCGTCCGCATTCTCATCCCGTGCTTCTAAGTTAAGGCTAGTCGATGAAGAGCAAAGCTAAAATGTGGTATAGCTGTGGTGTAGCGATAAGACTCAGGAATCAGGGTTACATTTTATTCAGCTGTTGGAGACGCAGTAAAAGTTGACAGACGGCCAAAACAATATGTAGTTTATTAGATGTTCACAATTTGGGATTTTGCAGTCTTGATATCATAGGCCAGATATATTCAAGCTATATCCTCCTATGGCCCCTTTCTCAGGTTGTTGAGAAAGTGAAAACCCCCAAAACCTTTTGAAAAAGAAGCAGTTCATTTTGGATGATTACTTGTAATTGACTTGTTGCTACACGACTAGCCTCACTCTCACAAACACTGTCGCAGACAAATTTCCGAATGTCAGAATGAAATCATATGAGTCTTGCTTGAGTTGTAGCATGTTCCCCTCATCTCAATCATTTGGTGTAAGAAAGTTAGGATAGCTTTCTTAACTCTGTCTTTTTTGTATTTTGGTGTTCTGATCAAATTGACTGTGTGCATTATCAGTTGGCTCATGCAAGTTGTGACAATCATATTTTGAATGACCAGTAGGTGAGCTTTCTCCATTAAATGCTTAATTGTTCAACAGTTTCTCTTCTTGTAAAATTCCATCAGGAACATGATGGGAAATACTCTCAAAAGAAATCTAGTTGCAGTCTTGCAAATAGTGACCTTGCAAGGTTCTCAGTCTTTGCAAAATCACAGTCTTTGACTAAAAACTAAGAGTAATGCCAAATTTGTGAGAGAAAGAGAGGTAGACTTAAGTACTTTAGGAGTCTTTTCAGTCTTCTAGTGTACGGCATTAGCCAACATTACTTTTGTCTCTACTAGGGGTGAGCACCACAATTTGAATATCTATTTAAAATAAAGCTCAAACAAATGCAAATGAGCCCTCTAACCAAAGCTTTCATTAACCCAGCCAAAGTATATAATTTAGCTTTAAGTAATATAGGCCAATTATGTGACATTACTGATTGGCCAATGCACATCTAATATGTTGCATGACATAATACAGTATGACAATACAGCAATATCATCATGATCTCATCATGGTACTTGTATTTTTTCCATTTCCTGCAGGCCTAGTGGACAGTTCTGATTTCAGTTTATAGATTTTACAATAGGCTGGCCCATAATATAAGAATATGTGCTTTATCTCCTGATTTCAATCACAGGTCTCTGGCCACTGGGCATCAGTGCGCATGATGCAGTTGAAGCCATTCTGCCTTTGGGTTTTGATAAGGTAAACTGATCTCAGAGTTTTGTGACTAGCCAGTGGAAATGCCATTTTGGCAGTTTTTTTAAGTAGAATATAAAGATAGCAGATAACCACTTCAGATGGTTGGTGGGTTGACTTTTTATAGATGAGGCAGCGTGTTGCATAGAAGTACACATCTGCCTACTCATTGAGTTCTTCAAGTGCTATAAAAGTTCAATTTTTGAGCAGAGTTTCTGGTTTAACGATGAGATGAGTGGAGTGTGGGCTGCTGCTCCTGAGGACACTCTCCTGTGTGACTGCTGTCTTAATCACCATATGCAAATCATGTCATTAACACTGCTCAGCTTTATACAGATTACATCTTAAATACATTAATTAAAATGCTGTGTAGATGTTCGTATCTGCAGTGACTTATAGAGCGCAGACAGGGTAAACAAACACAGAGTGAGTCAGCATGACTCATTTTGTTGAACATCAGCGCAATCTGAGTTTCTTCTCTGTACTGTACCTGAATAACATTCAGCAGAACCACAGGAGATGCTGAAAACACTGAGATAAAACTGTTTTCCTCCTTGTTGGAGTCTTGAAAGGAGTTGGTATAAACCTCAGCCGCTAGGTTCGACTTATCTACACCTAGCATACCAGGTTGCTGTTGTTTAGCATGTTGCAGATAATGGAAATCACAAGTGTCATATGCAGCGTGTCACTGTGTTAGGGGCTCTTGAGCAGAAAACCGCTCAGAAAAGTGGGGCGCGAGGAGCGATTGAGGTCGTGTTGAGAGTAGGAGTGCTAATCTGGATCTGGGTTTTGTGACTGAAGTTTGCATAAACACAATGGATGGATCAGATGACAGAGCAGTATTGCAGTTGATATAACCATGCTCCAGTCACAAACATGTTCTTTCGTAGCAGTTGTTAGGTTGGACAACTGCTGGACAAGCCTTACAAAAATGTGATATCAAAGGGCCATCTCATTTTGGGTGAAAAACCACAGACACATTTGTTTAGATCAACTCCAGTGCTGAGGGCCACCCATCAAAGCTCTCATCAAGGAGTCCAGTACTTTAGAGTTAGATTGAACAGATTAATCTGTATTAGATTTAATCTGCTACTCACTAGCTAGCTAGTTAACCAGTCTGTTCGAGTTAGCAAACAGCCTTTTCAAAGCCTTTCTTTTCGGAACCTTTCCATCTTCATGTCCTACTCATATTCATTTTCCATAATCATTTCCATAATGCTTTTTACCTTGCATTCTTGGCACCACACAGTTTTTTCACCTTTTGCCACTGCTGTCAATCATCATATCAACTCGCATATGGAAATTGCTATATCAGTTAGCAGTGCTGAAAGCAACACTCCCTGCAAAACACTGTGTGCAGTGAATTTGAACAGGTTAATCTCTACTATTGACTCTCTAGAGACCAAATAGCTGAGTTATAAGAATCAGCAAACTGGCCCACCCAGCAAAAACGCTGAAAGATGCTGGAAAGAGAACACCAGACATCTAAAAAAAAAATGTTATTTGGTTAAAAGTGAAAGGTGACAAAACATATCCCAATTTCGGTGTTTTTATTTAGCCCCTGACGGGACGACCAGAATTAACCAGAAACACAGCATCTGCAATGACTGGTGCTTGGTAGGGCTTGGGAGGTGCTGTACCACTTGAGGAGCAAGAAAAACTCTTGTGTTCATATATATTAAGCCACACTAGCTCATTAAAATCCCACAGATCCTCCAGGAATTCTTTAAACTCTTTGGACTGGTTATCTATTCTCTGCACCAAAACACCTTATCCAACTCTCAGCTCTCTTTGATCATTTGACCCGATGAGCTTGATCCGGTGTGCTGCGATGGGGAATGGTTGCAACAGGGATAGACAGGAAGTAAGAACGATTGGTGTAGAGTAGCTAAATGATGTTGAGATTCCATTTCCTTACATTAACTTGGCAGCTAATTGAAACTTGACAGCTTGTAATTGAGAATAAATTTGCAGCTTTGCTAATGTTAGCTCAGTTCCACAACAACAACAACAAGAAAGGAAGAAAACAAAACCACCAGCCGATTGTTACAGCTGACTGGAGAACGACTAAAAGATTTATTGTTGAGAATTCGAACAACACTACAGCATGGTTAATGCACTGCGTAGCACATTATTTCTCTATTAGGGAAAGAGTCTGAAAGCAGCTATTCTGTGGGTTACTCTGGCCTCTCAGCATCATTACAACCTTCACTGTAAAAGCAGCAGCTGGACTGGATGGATTGGGTTTTTTTTTATACAGAGTAAAATGGATTGTGTTTAGAGAGCGTAAGAGCGAGGGAGTGAGAGAAAGAGAGAGAGAGAGAGAGAGAGAGAGAGAGAGATGTGGGGTTGTGTGTCCTGGAGGAGTCTGAGCAGTATGGAGAGTTTCCTCTCTCCTGGTCTAATCTGACTTGAGGCTGGAACACCAGTCAGTGAATTTGTGTGTGTGTGTGTGTGTGTGTGTGTGTGTGTGTGTGTGTGTATGTGGGTGGGTGGGTGTATTAGAGTCCCAGATGTGTAGAGTGGAGCATGGTTCAGGCCAGGTGGCTCACATGAATACAGTGACCTACAAGATCCCCCTACAGCAAGGACAGAAAGAGTGAGTGAGGTAGAAAGGGAGGGAGCAAGCAAGGGAGAGCGTTAGGGAGTGAGGCAGGGAGAGAGAGAGATGGGAGAGAGAGAGAGAGAGAGAGAGAAAGAGAGAGAGAGAGAGAGAGAGAGAGAGAGAGAGCTTTTATTGCTTTTCGCCGAGACAGAAGCCGCAAATGGTCATATTTATAATGTCATTCTTCTCTGCTACAATGAGCCCCGGTGCTTTAAAACCCTCCATTATGAGTAATGGGCAGAGGTGAAGTGAGGAACGGATTTGTGAGGTGGTTTTTATGAGCCTGTGATGCTGATGTTCATGCAGAGCGAAAGAGAATTCTGAGAATGCATCTTAATGTGCGAAGCCACATATTTTATTCAAATGCACAAAAGAGAATAAACTGATTACTTTGTTATTAAGGAACTTAGTCCCACTTGCTGTGTTTCATCAGAGCTCGTCTCAAGCAGACATCCGCCATGGCAGTGTTTCCTGAACATAGCTCACTTGTTTTCTTGAACTGACGCATGCAGCTTAAGGTAGTATAACCTGTTAACCCCTGTCAAAGATTCATTCACCCATAAGAGGCCTGTGTCACATCCACCATGCACAGCATACAGCTCTGTGCTGTCTTTTTTCCTGAAAGAAACAAACTCAGTATATCCAGTAAATAACACAAAATAGTACTGTTTGGACTTGAGACACAGTTGCATTTACTATGTATAATACACAGTCATATTCAAATATTATGACCACACCTGCTTTAGAATGAATTTGGCATGTTATATCAGCTCCACTGACCATATAGGAGCACTTAGTAGTTGTGCAATTATAGACTGTAGTCTTTATTTCTCCCCTTCCCTTTCTCCCTGTTCTTCAATGCTCAGGACTCCACAGGACCACCACAGAGCAGCTATTATTTGGGCGGTGGGTCATTCTTAGCACTGCAGTGACACTGTCTGACATGGTGGACTACAGTTTGTAATTATAAACTACAACATGCTTCTATATGGTAAGTAAAGATAATAGAATGGGCAGAGTTGGGCATCTCACCACCCAAGCAATCCCAAATACATTCAATGATGTCGAAACCCAAAGTTTTCTTCTACCGTTGGATGGATTGATAGAAACACATGTGTTTTACAGATCTTAAGCAGGGGAGCTTAATTTTCTCCTCTCAATTAAAAATGAAAATATGTTTATCTGGTTGTGGAGGTTCTTGCAGTCTAACAATTCTTGCACAGTTGGCAGTCCAATTTTCCGGTTCCAGAATTCTGGTTCCAAAAAATAAATAATTAAACTAAGGGCTATTTGCCATCACACATTAGTTGCTGATGCTACATAAATTAAAGCCTAAAAGAAAAGCATCTAAAAAACACCTATTTGCTACATATAAACTACATTTTCCTCATGATGATTATTGTAAATCCTTGTGGCAGGCCACCCTTGAGATCAGTCACATTTGGCCACAGTTGCAACTTAGTTAAGATCACTCTGTATGCTCAGTCCTCAGTTGCTGTCGTTTTTGGCTGCCATGTGTGCAGTATGGCTGGATGTGGGATTCATCATCCATGTGGAATTCAACAGTATTCAACACATGTTATTTGGGACAGAGCCATTTCTTTCACCCTGTCACATGGAATAGACGTTCTGCACGACCTCAGGTTACCTGCTGCACCCCCTTGCCACCTGATTAATGTTAGTATTTGTTGTCATTGTTTCTAATCTGCTTAGACTCTTTACTATACTAGCACTGTAACACATATAACCTGGGATATTAGTGTTTACTTTTACCAGTAATGTTCAGGGTTCATTTCCTAAACACACATAGCCTTTAAAAAGTATTTTGCTGGGATAGAGGCATACATTCATACATTCCTTGAAATGCTGAGGACGTCAGCATGAATGGCCACTAGCTTTGTCATTTGTAAACATACATAAAAATACTGTTGCAGTCAAAATTGTTCAACCCCCTTTGCAAAAAAGGTTTATCAGCAAAATTTACTCATTTTTTCTGCTTCCTGTTTCTGCCATGTCCAGGTGGTATATACAGTGTGCCTTTAACTTTGAACGTGTGATCTATGCTTCCAGCTGTATCTATAGGGACATTCAGTGCCTTTGCTATCTGTTTGTATCCTTTTCACTGTTTGTGCAAGGCAATGACCTCTGAACCTTTTTAGACAACTCGCCCTATTTGGATGGAATTAGTTGAACATACTGTATGTAAAATGTATGTCCCATTTGTACGGGATAACAAATGTGGACATCTCGACAGTTGATGTGTTGTAACTTAGGTGCACCTGATATAACAAATCGATTAGTTGCTTTAGGTGTGCTTCAGCCATGTGTGCTCTTATGAGAGATTCTGCTAAGGGGATTAAATAAATCTGAAACTGCAGTCATTAAAAGTGATATTCTTTTAATTGAATGTGGAGAAAGAACTTGTTATATTAGTTGTGTTTGGCTATTTAAATTGGTCTTATTTGATTGGTTTATTGCAAACGGCTAAAAGTACATTTTTGCTAGTAAACCTAATTTGCAAATGAGTTGAGTAATTTTAATTGCAACTATATATATATTAGTGCATAATATAAATATATACACTTTGACTGTAAAAACAAATGTGACATAAGTATTATTTTTTGCTGGCCATGTATTTTCATTAATGTATTGGCTCCTGTTCACATATGAGCCTTTCCGGGTGTGAAAATTGTCGGATTGACTTTAGTGGTATTACCAGTCTGGTTTGTGTCTATTGTTTAGGTCTTCCCATTTAATTACGGTAAATAACCAAGTAAAAGTGCATGTCTGAAATATTTATAGGCTCTCTCATGATCAGGGTGAAATGGCTAATTGGCCTGGGTCACCTCCTTCTGAAGCCTTGGATTTAATATCCACACTTTGATCTTATTTATGTAGTTTTGTCCGTATAATGCAATGTTCATGTTTACCTTGTCAAAGATACTAGATTTACAAATGTATTCCATAACATTTCACTGATTCTGGTGTCCAAAAGAGCAGGCCCAGAGCTCTCTATGTATAGCTTTCTCTAGCTTATGGATATACTGCAGTCTGTGCATTGATCTTTCTGCATGTTGTTCATAAAATAGTAGAAGTGTGGGTGTTTTTTTCATGCAGTAAGAAATATGGGACTAATTAGCCCTGGAGCTTTTCTCTATAAGAAGACCCTGACTACTTATATAAGGCTGGAACAGTAGGACTCAGCATAATCTACTTAAAAAAGGCCATACTGCATGCTTAATGTAGACCTCATATTGCATTACAGAACATTTAAAACAAATATAATCTCTGAATTTTGACACTGTAGCAAACACGGGTCATAAATACACAGTGGTGCTTGGAGACTGCATCTATATCAGCAGACTAAAAGTAGTTTTACACAACAATGTTCATTTTAGTCTTTTATGATACAGATGGAATGTTTTTTGTATTATTTCTTATTAATTATTTATTATGCAGTTCTAAAGATGACCCTAACCCTAACCATTTGTGATGTTCATATCAAAATGGAAATCAAAATGTAACTGTAAACATGTAACAACAATGGGCTGCACTCTTAAAAGTAAAAGTGCTACAAAAGGTTTAAGTGATGCCATAAAAGAACCACTTCTGGTTTAATAAAAAACCTTGTTTGTAATAGTAAGCTTTAATTAGATGAGTAACAACTTTGCATCCAGAAAATATAGGAGGTTCTGTCGCTCTCCTGCCTTTGCACAAATATAAACTTGAGTGACATTCCATTCTTAATCCATAGGGTTTAATAAGATGTCGGTCACCCTTTGCAGCTATAACAGCTTAAACTCTTCTGGGAAGGCTTTCCACAAGGTTTAGGAGTGGGTTTATATGAATTGTTGGACATTTTTTCCAGAAGCACATTTGTGAGGTCAGACACTGATGTTGGACGAGAAGGCCTGGCTTGAAGTCGCCGCTCTAATTTATCCCAAAGGTGTTTTATCGGTATGAGGTCAGGTTGGTATGAACTTTACACTTGGCACAATGCAGTCAGACAAGTACTGTTCTCTTGGCAACCGCCAAACTCAGACTGAGAAGCATGATGATTCATCACTCCAGAGAACACATCTCCACTAGAGTCCAGTCCCAATCTGAAGGACACATGATGTTTGGAGGTCTGCAGCGATTGACTCTGCAGAAAGACGGTGACCTCTGCACACAATGCACCTCAGCATCACACTCATGCCGTGGCCTACCACTTGGTTGAGTTGCTGCCGTTCCCCATTGCTTCCAATTAGTTTAAATACCACTGACATTTGACTGTGGAATATTTAATAGTGAGGAAATTTCATGACTGGACTTGTTGCACAGGTGGCATCCTTTCACGGTACCACGCTTAGAGAAAGTTTCTCGGAGCGACCCATTCTTTCACAAATGTTTGTAGAAGCTGTGGCCATGGAATTGATTGGAACACCTGAATTCAATTATTTGGATGGGTGAATGAATACTTTTGGCAATATAGTGTGGGTAAACATAGCAAAAAGGTTTCTGGGTGAACAATATTAACAGAACATGATTGTAAAGGGACTTTGTAAACGTTTAACATTCAGTAAAGGTTGTAGATGAGGCTAAAGTTTTGTATTATTAAAGCCGGTTGGTGTAGTGGGTAACAACACCACCTTCCCTATGGCAGAATAGGGTTCAATTCCCTGGCTGAATAAAACCATCATGCTACACCAATAAGCATCTTTGGGTAAGGCAACATAACTACATTCACCTACAGGTGTAACATGACTCAAATGTAAGTTGCTCTGGATAAGAGCCTCAGTCAAATGCCATAAATATAAATGAAGTATTTAGTTAGTCACCAATTGTACAAGTTCTTCCACTTAAAAAGATGAGAGAGGCCTTTAATTGACATCATAGGTAGACCTCAACTATGAGAGACAAAATGAGAAATAAATTCAGAAAATCACATTGTCTGATTTTTAAAGAATTTATTTGCAAATAATGGTGGAAAATAAGTATTTGGTCAATAACAAAAGGTTCATCTCAATACTTTGTTATATATCCTTTGTTGGCAATGACAGAGGTCAAATGTTTTCTGTAAGTCTTCACAAGTTTGGCACACACCGTTACAGGTATGTTGGCCCATTCCTCCATGCAGATCTCCTCTATAGCAGTGATGTTTTGGGGCTGTCGGCGGGTAACACAGACTTTCAACTCCCTTCAAAGGTTTTCTATGGGGTTGAGATCTGGAGACTGGCTAGGCCACTCCAGGACCTTAAAATGCTTCTTACGAAGCCACTCCTTTGTTGCCCTGGCAGTGTGCTTGGGATCATTGTCATGCTGAAAGACCCAGCCACGTTTCATCTTCAATGCCCTTGCTGATGGAAGGAGGTTTGCACTCAAAATCTCACAATACATGGCCCCATTTATTCTTTCATGTACACGGACCAGTCGTCCTAGTCCCTTTGCAGAGAAACAGCCCCAAAGCATGATGTTGCCACCCCCATGCTTCACAGTTGGTATGGTGTTCTTTGGATGCAACTCAGCATTCACTCTCCTCCAAACACAACGAGTTGTGTTTGTACCAAACAGTTCTACTTTGGTTTCATCTGACCATAAGACAATACTCCAATACTCTTCTGGAACATCCAAATGCTCTCTAGCAAACTTCAGACGTGCCCGGATATGTACTGGCTTAAGCAGGGGAACACTGGAAGATCTGAGTCCCTGGCGGCGTAGTGTGTTACTGATGGTAGCTTTGTAACGTTGGTCCCAGCTTTCTGCAGGTCATTCACTAGGTCCCCCGTGTGGTTCTGGGATTTTTGCTCACCGTTCTTGTGATCATTTTGACCCCACGGGCTGAGATCTTGTGTGGAGCCCCTGATCGAGGGAGATTAGCAGTGGTCTTGTAGGTCTCCCATTTTCTGATTATTGCTCCCACAGTAGATTTCTTCACACCAAGCTGCTTGCCTATTGCAGATTCAGTCTTCCCAGCCTGGTGCAGGTCTACAATTTTGTTTCTGGTGTCCTTTGACAGCTCTTTGGTCTTCACCATAGTGGAGTTTGGAGTGTGACTGTTTGAGGTTGTGGGCAGGTGTCTTTTATACTGTTAACGAGTTCAAACAGGTGGCATTAATACAGGTAATGAGTGGAGGACAGAGAAGCCTCTTAAAGAAGAAGTTACAGGTCTGTGATAGGCAGAAATCTTGCTTGTTTGTAGGTGACCAAATACTTATTTTCCACCATTATTTGCAAATAAATTCTTTAAAAATCAGACAATGTGATTTTTA
Source organism: Salminus brasiliensis (assembly GCF_030463535.1). Lineage (NCBI taxonomy): Eukaryota > Metazoa > Chordata > Actinopteri > Characiformes > Bryconidae > Salminus > Salminus brasiliensis. The sequence continues at coordinate 32,900,202 of NC_132879.1, forward strand.
GAATTTTTTTTTTCTTATTTTGTCTCTCATAGTTGAGGTCTACCTATGATGTCAATTACAAGCCTCTCTCATTTTTTTAAGTGGGAGAACTTGCACAATTGGTGACTGACTAAATACTTTTTCCCCCCACTGTATATGTATATATATATATATATATATATATATATATTTTTTTTTTTTATGATCTTGAATTTTAGCAATATCGCTCAGCAGGCTGCTTCTGAACATTTGGGAAGCCCAAGCAAGGTTCCACCCACCCAAATCGTAATAGTTTTACAAAATAATTCAAAAATCAATAGTTTAAAAAAAGACTTAATATATATATCTTTTTAAATGTTAAATGCAATAAACAACAGGTATAAACTGTCCAGGGAAATAAAATCTTTAGACAGTTTACTACTCAATTGTCTGTGTAATGGAGACAAAGCCATCCTTTTACCATATGGCATATGCACAATTATATTTTTATTGCAGACATTATTATTGACAAACAATAACAAGACAGCAAGAGCGGTATATTTGCCCAAGTTCTTGTAGCCTGATGTCCTAAGCAGCTGCTAGTATGCCTTATAGCTTTTTGCACATCACTCTAATACAGCTATCATCATTTGCCCAAATTGAAATTGTATAAATTATTTGAGACTTATTTTGTAAACAGAATTGTTGTTATGTAATATTATTACACTATTTGTAATTCGTACTGTGGAATCACTCTAGCTGTCTTTAGAGACTTAGTGTATCACAGCCTATAATTAGAACAAAAATATGCAAAACTGCCATGCTTGTGGAATCTCTCACCTCCTCTCTTCCACTGTCTTCACCTTCATACCTGCTGACAACACCTCCCACCACCTCCATACACATCCAGTAAATATAAGACAAAAATAAAGGCGCAGGCAAAGCACTTGTACGCGACGGAGCGCTGCTGCCATGACTGTTGTGAAGGCATCATTACTCTTTCATATGCTCCTGCAGGCATGTCATCAGGATGAGGACAGTGTCAGAGTGAATGTCTGCATTAATAATTAAAGGTAGATAGCTCTGAAAGCCACCATTGCTCAGGTCATGCATTAACCTTTCCTTCCTCCAACCTGAAGATCCCACCCTGCTAGATATTTGCAGTACTGAAATAACATTTGCATGGAAAACCTGCTAAATGTATGTATGCCAAATCCAACAACCTGTTTGCTTTCACACCTTTATTACAATTTCTAAGATTTGCAGCTTTTTTTAAGAATTGCAGGAACATCCTGATGAACTGAATAAACCACTGAGTTTGAGGAGACATGTTTTTCATTTCATTTCAAAATCAATGCAGTTCATTTGACAATGCATTCATTATGTAAATCTTTAACAAGGACGTGATGACACGTATTTGGAAATGTGTAATTAACACATTAAATGTCAGTCTGACGTTGTAGAATTTCAGGGGCAGAGGCAGTTGGAGCTACTGTCAACAGCAGCACATGGTGATTATGATAATTATGTACTAGCCAAGGTGTCAAGAATTTAATAGCTATGATTATCTTTTCCATAATTTTCTATCTCAGAATCATGGATCAACAAGGGATCTTCTAATAAAATGCTTAAGGATGCTTGATTCCTAATAAATAAAAAAAAAAATTCTCCAAAGAACACATTTCTATATTTTGTTTACCCCAGTTTGAGATGCAGAAATTAGGTGACATTTTTGTATCTCAGAATCAAAGCAGATGGAAAGGCCAGTGCAGCTTGCACATTCTGAGCACACACTCTCACACAGGCACTCGATGAGCGCTGAGCCGCCTGTATTACACAGGCTTATTGAATTCTACAGCTGATAGCACACACAGCAGACAGGATAATGTACGGGAGCATACACAAATCCTCATAAACACTGTTCCCTGGAGAGAGAGTGAGAGAGAGACAGAGACAGAGAGAGAGAGAGAGAGAGAGAAAAAGAGAGAGAGTGAGAGAGATAGAGAGAATGTGTGTAAGAGTTTGGTGCATCACTTTGTCCAGCAAAGAAGAGAAGAAAAGTAAGGAAATAAGAAAAGTAATAAAGAGAGAAGACAGAACTGAGGAGGAAACAGAAGATAAGCGAGAATATAGCAAAGAGCTTCAGATGAGAAAGCAAGAGAACAAGATAACAAAAGGAAAAAGAAGAGCAAAGAGTAGAGATGAGAAATTAAGTGAACAAAAGAGAATGCAAAAAAGAAGATTAAAAGAAAATTATCGAAGAATATTGAAGAGAAGATAATAAAAGAGAAGACAGAGGAGAAAATTGAGGAGAAGACAATAAAATGAAGAGAAGATCAAAAAGAGGTTAAGAACAGAGAAGACAGGAGACAAAAGGAGACAGAAGAATGAGAAGAGAAACAAAGAGAAGACAATAAAAGACAAAAGGGAAGATTTAAGAGAGGACAGAAGAAAATTAAGAGAAGATGGAAGAAAACAGAACAGAAAATTAAGAGAAGATGGAAGAAAACAGAACAGAAAATTAAGAGAAGACAGGATAAGTGGACAGTAAAAGAGAAGACAGAAGAGAAGATTGAGGAGAAGACAGGATAAAAAAGAGAACATTTGAAAAGAGATGCAAATGGATGTAACTATTTTAAGGAAAAGTCACAATTTCTTTATTGTTACTGACGTATTATTTTGCAAATTATTAGCATTTGTGAAATGAAAGAATTGTGTGAAAAAAAGAGCCAGATCTGCTGTTTGGGATCATTTGGGGTGTTTCATATGAAACAAATTTCATTCCCTTTGTCTTCAGACGAAGGTTTTTGTTTAGACCAATTATTGGCCACCAGATATCACTGTGGGGTGATCATTCGAACATTTCACAAGATCAGATCTCTTTTATGATCAAATCATTTGTTTCATTTGCTTTGATCTCTCAAAGGCCCTACTTATGTCATCACTAGTTATTTGGACTTAAAATCTACTGTAGAATCAAAGTCTATGAATCAAAGTTGATGAGTTTACTAAACTTCAAAACTTAAGGTTTGTTGACCAAATAAATAAAAAAAAAATCCATTTAACTTATGTTGCTAAATATCACATTTCACCTTAATGCTTAAGCTAACTCTACATTTTCTAATAGAATTGTTTTCTTTCATTGACTGAAGGACACACCCTGTATGCAAACATATGGTGCCAGGAGCCAATGGGAAAGATGTAGGTTTTACTTAGAGGTGGTACTGCAGCAAGGAACCATACAGGTCAGTGTATATTATAAAACAGCACAGCTGATTTAGCTACATAGAACATGTTCAGAAATGATTCAATCCAACATCAGTGAAGGTTTTAAACTCGCATTGACCAGTCGCTGTCCAGTTGCAGATGACAACAGACTAAATTCAATGATAATGAGATCATTCAGCTCAAAAATTCCAGTTGACTGTACAAAATGACCACAAATGTTCACCTAACCCATCAAAATAGATGGGTAATGTGTGTTTTACGTACAACAGACTTCATTTATTTAAGTTCAAACTGCTTGTGGGTTTACAGTGTAGAGAAGTCAGAAGAGGATGTGGAAAAAAAAAATATGAGAAAGCGAGAGAACAGAAGAGAAGGACAAAGTAGAAAAAAAGTATGATAAATGTGCACAAACGTGTTTTAAGTGTAGTTCCTGTCTGGGAAACCAACCCTACGTTTCTGGGAACAAGAAGATGTCATTAAATTGTCAACGTATCTGCCTGAAGATGCAATCGCCTCAATGTTAATTCGATAATGCTTGATAATGTTCTTATCTTGATTTGTGATGTCTTATGGAATCATCTGCAGCTCTGTTCATCATTTCAGATGCATCTGACGTGTGTTCAATATAACAGTTTCCAATCCGCAACTGCGTGTCAACATGGAGTCAGTGTGGAGTTGACTGTCGTAGACTTTTCCACCAGCATGTTTCTCTATGGTTCAGGTATCCTGTCACTGCTCAGGCCTTAACCATGTTTGGTAGACATGGAGTGTACATCACACACAGGCTGTATGTGACGTGATAGGTGGCCTCTTTCGCCCCTTACAAAATGACAGCAATAACATACCATGAGTTCAGCCTGCGCAAACAGTTTCAAACTGGCAGGTGATCAAAGACAGAAACAAAGTGTTCAGACGGGGTCTGTATCGAAGCGGCTCCTGTCACTGAGAACCGTGCTCAAAGTCAGCAGACAGACTGACACAGGCTGGACCTTCTCTCTCTCTCTCCGCAGTGTGTGTGTGTGTGAACTCAGCACAGCACCCAGAGGAATGGGCTTTGTTTTCGCTGCCTGTGCCTCTTCAATAATACATTCATAGGAGTTGCTTTAGTCCCATAGGCAAGAAAAACCCAGCAGTGGTCTCACATGGGCTGAAGATGCCTGCAGGATGCATGCATGGGCATGTGTCTTCATCTGGAATAGGATTTCTCCCTCACACTCACGGCCAGTCTCATCGCAACCAAGATGTAGCTGCTGTTTAGCAGCTAATTCACCTCTCTGTGACTTCATGATTAAAACATAAAGGTTCCTAAACGGTTCTTGGCTTGATGAATGGTTTTGGGTACAAAACATAAGTAATTGGTATAGTACCTGTACATCATATAAGGGTTTTTAACCTGAAAAGAAGTGCTCAAGTGCTCAAGACTGCAGTAGTCTATGATATAGTCTTCCATTGCACCACAACAAGAAGTGCACTGCTCATCAAATGTCTAGGGACACTTTGCCTCAGCCTTTACATAATGGTCAAAGATTAAGAATCACCAAGGGTGGTCAGCTACTCCACCTCCAAGATACTGTTAACCAACTAGATACTGTGAGCCATACTGTGAATCAATTCAATTGTATGCACTGATGAACCAAAACATAAGGAGCGCTCACACACAGCAAAACACCCATGTTAAATGAATTCGGAAACGTGTTCATTTTAACTATTTTAGTGTTTATGTAATTCTCACTGACTATAGTTAATTTAACACTCTGTTTTAGTGTTGATTCTATCTGCTAAAAGTGCAAAGAAGAACTCTGTCTGTGTTAATTATAATACCATTACAGCATTTACATATCATTTCACAACTTAAGAAAATCCTCTCACCTAAGAAGGTGCCCAGCTTCAGAAACCTAATGCTTAAAGCTTTTACTAATCAGCTTATTAACATTCACCAACTACACAAAATGTGATGGTTTAACCCTACAATAGTACATAAACAGACACTTGCACAGAGCCTACATGGAAAACATCAACCTGCTTGTACAAACCGCCACACTTACATATAGTACTCACACAAACACCAATGGGGAGGTAGCGTAGGGAGAAAGACACACTCAGCATGCAAATAGGTGGTGCCAGAAGCCAGTGGGAAAGGTGTGAAGAGTGTGGGAGGAGCCTAAAGTAGTTATCCTCAACCTCAACACCTGCTTCTGTCATTTAACAGCTGATAGAAGTTTAACATCTTCTATCAGTGTTGAGAAGGTTTAGAGCAACTCTGAACTCTGAAGAGCAGGAAACACTAGAAATTCAACACTAGCAAATTTGCTATACAAACAAAACAGATAACAATGAATATCAGATCTTGAGTTTAAAGATTAATTTCCATCAATTCTGTTAACAAGACAACCTAACAATTTACTCACAAAGAGACCTTAACACTAATATTAGACAATTACAAAAACAAATAAGTTACAGGACCAAATAGTGCAAGGTAGCCTGGGGGGGAATGAATACACAATGATGGTAAGTGATGGGGAAGACATACCCAGTATGCAAATAGATGGTGCCAGGAGCCAATGGGAAAGGTCATCAAGGTTGTACTGCACAAACATATGGCACACTCTAAAGGTCATCATTTGTCACTGGAACAACTCAGTTAACTCAGTCAGTCAGTCACTATAACTCAACTGTATACATTTACCTTAATTCAAAATATGACAAAACATGGTGATGAAAAGTTGATCTTACACAAATGAACTGTGTGTGTATCTCAACTATTCATTTCAGAATTAGCTTACCTTAATCATCTTAAATCAATCCAACTGTCTAGTATTTCAGTTATATCAAGTTAATAAATTCAATATGTAGTGTAGTTAGGTTTAACAGAAAAAAAACTGACTGAGTGAACTAAGGTAGCCTGGAGGGGGGATTAATACAGACTGATGGTGAATGATGGGGGAAAGGCAGTCCCAGTATGCTAATGAAAGGTGCCAGGAGCCAACGGGAAATGTGTAAGTTTTACTCATCAGAGTAGTAATGCACAAACATAAGGCACACTCTAAAGGTCCCAAGGCATTCGGCTCCCTCAAACCATTTGAGTTCAGATAATCTATTACACCCAGATTATTTGCATCACTTTTTTAATTTAGGGAGCTGGGCACTCCGATCAAAAAATGCTATGGCCAGGTATCATAAATAGGGGGACAGAAAATGCAACATGGGGCTAACCTTTCCCATTGGCTCCTGACATCATTTATTTGCATACTGCACCCCCCCCCCTCCCCCTTACCATCATTGTGTATTCATTCCCCCCAGGCTGCCTTCCCCTATGCGGCTAGTTGTCATTTGTTTTGTGTGTCTGTACATGTAAAGAGACTTAGAAGTTCAGTGGCATTGTTGCTATCAAATTGCTGATATTATAACATCCCAATATTGGTAGTGGGAAGGCCAGGTATTGTAACAGAGGGATAAAACTGCAGCCATGAGGGTAAGGCGGAGCCATTACTGACATCAGATTTTACAGTGTATATATAACACCTAACATGTGCATTGTCTGTACTCAGATCAGGGTGTTAACTTAAATGGTTTAAGGCAATCAGTTTTCTCAAACCGTTTGAGTTCAGACTCATCAGGTTTTATAGTGTATCAAGTCCAGCATTGGCACAAAAGTACAATCTAGCAGTGAGAGCCACAGGCCAGCAAGTCTGTATGTTTGTAACAGCTTCCTTATATTAAAACCATTCTGTAAGTTGGTGGAACCAACACAGCGCTTCTAAGCTTCCTTGGACATGGATAGGATTGACATTTCTCAGACAGTGACCTAAGTGAGGATCCAACCCATAACCCCAGGCCCACATGTATTGTGTGGCTAACTACCTGGAGCTCCACAGTGCTGCCTTTGGAAAATCTAACAATTATAAATATAAGGGCTATTTTTTTGTATTTGGATGGAACATGGACATCTGTACGGTTTCCTCCTTTAAAATGCACATCAGTGTACAAAACAATAAGTGTTTTCAGTGGTGAACAAGGGTTAGCATGGACACTCTGACCAATCTATAGCTACACAGCCCTGTATGCAACATTTCTCCCATAACCATCATTTAAATCTGTGACTTGTGTCACAATCCCACTTTTCTGAACGTTTTGCCTTTTATTCTTGCAATGTTTTTGGCCCCCTTCCAAAGAAAAAAAAAGAAAAAAAAGAATGGTGACTTTGCATGTCTCATGACTGATGTCATCATGTCACTGCGTGGGTCAGTTATCCTGGGAGCCCTGACAAGGTATGTCACTGAGAAGTAGAAGATTGGGTGTCAGTAATAGCTCCGCCTTACTCTCAAGATTTTGTTCGTCTGTTACAATACCTGGCCTCAAGTTAAATATCTCAAACTATTTAAAAAACAGCCTGACCTGAACGCACACAATGTATTTATTAAAATTCAAATTTAACTAAACTAAGTAAGCAAGCTTTAGATATCTCTGGTTAAACCACCTTTACTCAAACAAAGATTTTCACACCTGGCTTGTAGGAGTCTAAGGGGAACGAATACACAATGATGGTAAGTGAGGGTGGAGACAAGTCCAGTATGCAAATAGATGGTGCCAGGAGCCAATGGGAAAGGTTTACTCATCATGTTTGTACTGCATAAGGCCCACTCCACAGGTTCCCATATTTCACTGGAACAACTTAGTTCACTGCAATCAAAATTATCAAGTGAATAAAATCACCTTAACTCAAATATGACAAAAAGTTTATCTTTGATAAACAAACTATGTATCAGAACTATCATTTGTTAGTTTATCTTACTCATCTTAAGTTATCCCAACTTTCTGTTGTAACTAATTCAGGAAGTAGAGCAGTTAGAAACTGTCTCTGTCTGACTGAGTTGTTCCACCTTGGTGACCTTTAGAGTGTGCCTTGTGTTTGTGCAGTACAACCTTGTTGAAAGCATCTACTGTTTTGTACAATGATGTGATGTGATGGAACTAAAGACGGAAAAACGTTTTAATGGAGGAAACAGTATTTACTGATGTCCACAGGTTCCAGATTTTACATCCAAATATTAAAAAAACATCCCCTATATTTAGAAAAGCGAGGTTCTTTAAGAGCAGCACAGCAGAGGAGCAGGCAGATTGCAACTCAACCTAAAACAGCATTTTAATATAAGAAAGCTTTTACTAACATAAAGCACTTGCATCCAGCACAGGTAACACGAGTTAACTACAATATTATGCAATTTTAAGTGGATCAAATAGGGGTAGGTAGCCTATTGAGAATGAATACACGATGATGGTGAGTGATGGGGAAGACAGACCCAGCATGCAAATAGATGGTGCCAGGAGCCAATGGGAAAGGTGTGAGTTAACATTACTCAAACAGAGTTTGGATTAGAAAGAACATATAAAGAACAATGGAGGCCATAGGAGAGCACAGGTTGTATCAGCCCTATTATCCATATAGTACTATTCACTGTTTTTATAATAATATATTTTTTTCTATAAAACAAAACTGCACTACTTATTAAGTTAACATATAAATACTACAGACAGCTGGGACAACTTGGGAGAACCTAAAGCTGATTAGGTTAAACTAACTCTAAAATAAATAGTTGAGACACACTCAGTTCCTTTGTGTAAAATCAGATTTTGGTCATGTTTTGAGTTAAGGTGAATTTATACAGTTGAGTTACACTGACTGACTGACTGACTGAATTGAGTGTAACTGCACTATTTATTAAATAAAGGCAATTCAAAGTTAATTTGTGTAAAATCAGCTTTTTGTCACATTTTGAATTTATTCTAAAATTAATTATTGAATTTATTCTGTTGAGTTATCCTGACTGAATTGTTCAAAGGAAATATGGGGATCTTTAGAGTGCGTCTCATGTTTGTGCAGCACAACCTTAATTAGTAAACCTTTCCCATTCGCTCCTGGCATCATCTATTTGCATCACTCACCATCATTGTGCATTCATTCCCCCCAGGCTGCCTTACCCTATGTTGTAAAAACAAATTTCCAAAGATTTTTTTTTGTAGTGTGTGGTTTTATGTGTGGTTATATGCCAAACACCAACATGAAAAATGGTGATGGTCTGTAGGTGTGCTGCTGTGGAATTATACAGTTGATGTTTAAGGGTATTGGTCTCAACTACTGAGTTGATGGGGTTGTGGTATCTTTACAGTATTTTGCATTAACTGGATTCGTTAGTAATATGTTTGGAAATAGTGGCGTCTGGTTTTTCCTCCTTGTGTATGTATTAGACAATGTGCTGTTCCCCTACTCTCCCCTATCTCAGGCTTCCAGTACTGTCAGGGGGTTGCGAGGAGGCCGGATATAAATTTAAGACTATATTGAAATACAACAAAACAAGAATCATAAACCTAGTGAGTTTAGAAGCACCGTGTTGGTTCAACCAACTTATGGCACGGTTTTAATATAAGAAAGCTGTTACTTACATAAAATGATAAAGTGCTAGATTGCACATTATGGTTATATATCAATGCTGGACATTATAAAACTGACAAATTATCTGAACTCAATTGGGTTAATGAAACTGATTGCCTTAATTAATTTAGTTTAATACTTGAACAGAGTACACATAACACCCTTATGTGTCCAAATGTAGGTAAGTAAAATAGATCAGTTGATGTTACTCTGATTAAGCTGACATTACTCTTATTAGATTCATATGAACGGAACAACACAAAACCACACTCAGATGCAAAAGAAATTAAGTTAAGGTGAATTTATTTAGTTGAGTTATACTGACTGACTGACTGAGTTAACTGAGTTGTTCTGGTGAAATATGGTGACCTTTAGGGAGTGCCTTATGTTTGTGCAGTACAATCTTAACGAGTAAACCTTTCTCATTGGCTCCTGGCACCATTAATTTGCATACTGGGCCTGTCTTTCTTCACTTACTCACCATCATTGTGTATTGTGTATTTAGTGTTAAAAGCAATTTGGGCAAGTTGCTATTCTCTCTGCTGTTGAGTGGTGTTTTGGTAGGTAGTGTTCTTTCATGTTTAATGGAGAAATATATTGTCATTATTTTGTTGCTCACTTTTGTGCTGGCTACTGTGATTGGCAAAATACTATGGCCAGGTGTTGTGGTTGTGGTTTGGAAATTTGGTGGGTCTTTACTCAGTCCATGGGAGTTTAGAAGCACCACATTGGTTCCATCAACTTATGGCATGATTTTATTGTAAGGAAACTGCTACTGACATAAAACACTCACAGTTTACAGGTAATCAGGAAAGTCAAGTCTACTTCAGCAACAGCAACACAAAACTGAGCAGGATTGAGACGGTATCGGGCCTTAGTAGACACAGTCCTTCTGGTGTGGATATGTAGCCAATATGCAACTATGCACAGCTGTATAAGAAGCCAAACAGCCTACAGCCAAAACCACAGAAACTACAGTAGATCGATTACGGGTAGGGAGTCTGGAGGGAATGAATACATAATGACGGTGAGTTGGGGGGGGCAGTGACACAGACCAAGTATGGTGCCAGGAGCCAATGGAAAAGGTGTGAATTAACATGACTCAAATAGAGGTTGGATTAGAGAGGACATATGAAGAGCAATGAAGGCCATAGAACAGGTGATAAATGTCTCTGTTTTACCAGCCCCACTATCCCTAGTAATTAACAAGTGAGTTAAATCCGAGTTAAATCATTTTGTAATGTTTTAAATTAAGGTGAATTTATTCATTTGAGTTATACTGACTTAGTGTTATCCTGACTGAGTTGTTCCAGTAAATCTTTCCTATTGGCTCCTGGCACCATCTATTTGAATACTGGGCCTGTATTCAACTCAATTACCTGATCCAACTCAATTACTATAAATATTAGGTTTCATAGACCAGGAAAATTAATGAAGTGTGCTGAGCTGTAACTCCCATTTTCTCTTCCAATCCAGATGAGTAAACCTTTCCTATTGGCTTCTGGCACCATCCATTTGCATACCGGCCCGGTCTTTGATTAGATGCTAATGTAAAGTGCTGTGTGTTTATTAATGCAGTATTGTTTTATAAATGTTGGGTTGTTTTTTTACTTGAGCTTTTAGAACAATTAATTAAGTGTGCTGAACTCTTGTTGTTCTCTTTTGCAATTCAGTTGAGAAAATCTCACAGGTTGAGTGAGTTTCAGAATGCTGTATTGTGTGTTTCTGTAAAACCTAACTACACTACTTAATTAGTTTAACATATAAATACTACATACAGTTGGAATAACTTAAGCTGATTAAGTCAAACTAACTCTAAAATGAATAGAGTTGAGATACACACTCAGTTCATTTGTGAATTTATTCAGTTATACTGATTGACTGAGTTAACTATTTCCAGGGAAATATGGTGACCTTTAGAGTGTGTCTTATGTTTATGCAGTACAACCTTGATACAACCTTGAGTATCTTAAACTTTTGCCATTGGCTTCAGGCACCATCAATTTGCATACCGGGCCTGTCTGTTCCCCCTCACTTACCGTAACTTGTGTTGTGGTGCAGCTGCCTTGGCTTTTTTGCTGCTCAGTGTGGCTTTATGTTGGCCAAACACCAACATAAAAAAGATAATGTCCATTCGTGTACTAATGTAGAATTATGTCAACAATGTTTTAGTGGTATTGGTCTTGATTACCCAATTGCCAAATTGTTTCATCCCTACACCCTTCTGCACTAACTGTGCTTTTTAATAATATATTTGTGTGATACTCATATAAATACTGGTGTCTGGTTTTACCACTTGCATTAGAACTGTACAAAGTGCTACCCTCCCAGGACTCCCAACAAAACAAGAAGCATAAACCAAAACACCAGAACAAAAGAACTAAACTGAGACCAAAACACAACACTGCCTTCACCAATCTCCACTCACAGGTTTTCATTTTTTCCTTTTGAGTCTGTAGTCCTGCCCCTAATCAAAGTGGCTGAAACCATTGCTACAAGCCAGGGGTAAACTTAAAATCAAAACACACACACACACACACTAGGGTTGACTTCATTCAGACAGACATGTCTTGTATCTCTTTATGCATTTGCAGTAAGTGAAAACTTTTTCCTTTACTAAAACATAAATCACTCTCCCCCACAGGTTCTCCCATAGAAGGCTCTCCCCCTCTGTAATGGTTAGCCGAGGGCCCTTCGGCTTCGGCCACAATTCACCCCCATGAGGCAAGGTCGAGTAGGTAAACACATTTGCTTTAATTTCCCAGTAACATAGTTCAGGAATGTAGCATCTTGGTGAAGGGATCAGCCTTAGTGCTTAGTCAGTTTCAGTGCACTTTAATTGAAGAAGTATCCATCCTAACTTTAAATGAAGAAGAATCTAACCTATACATAATATTGGATTCTGTGTTAATGCAGTTTAAAATCATGCTCAAGGAAATATCGTTTGGTGTGATGTTTGCCATGATATCCAAGCAGACCAGAATGTGCTTTTGAATGTTGACTAATCAGCTGAGTGTGTGTACGTGCATCAAGACTTTCCAATGACCACCCCCCCCAAAAAAAAAACAAAAACAAAAAAACAAAACAAAACGTAATCCAAAAATTAAATCCACACAAGCCTCTTACTGGAGCATTTAGCCAAATATCCATCCACCTGGAATTTATTTGCTTGTTGGAGTGGCTGGGGGGAACAGTGCATAAAAATGAATGAAAAAACAGCTGTCTCCAGTAAAACATATATAAACCAGATATACTTGTTTAGTACTGAATCAGTTGTGTTATCAGATCAGTATTTCCTCTTAATGTCATGGTTAGTCTGGTTGTATGTTTCATGAATTCATGAAGGACACGTAATTTAAGACCATTTCTGTAGATCCTTTTATTGTCAAATGTTCACACAATATAAAGGACAGCTGGCAACTTAATGAAATATTGTAAAATGAACAAATAAACAAAAAAGTGTTTATAAGTCTTTAATGTGATTCATTTTTTTTCTTTTTGGTGTTAAAAATAAGATGAGACATTCCTGTTGCCTTTATCCTATATTTCAATTAGACGTATATCTATGACAGAAAAATGTGACAAATATGCGAAAAAATTGAAGAAACTGAGAAGGGGCAATTACTGTACTTATGAATTACTAATCTCTTCTTATATATAGTGCTCTAATCAATTAAAGAAAGATAGTGTTGTGCATGTGTGGAGGTGCACTCCCTCCCCAAGCTGGATTTTTCTCACCTCTCTACTGTTCATTTGTAGTGTTTTTGATAATAAGCTTCCTTGGGGAAGAAAGATAGTGGCAAGCTGCCAAAAAGTGTACAGCTTATATCTAACCAGTACGTTTTGAATTTTGATGATTAAAGTCGCCCAGGGCAACCAGTGAGTAATAGGATAATGAGTGCTTTGTGAACGAGAAATATGAAATAGGCTGTGAATTGTATGATGCATGGTCAATTAAATACAAGCTGTCTTCCCTTGTTCCCTTGTGGTAAATAGTGATGAGTACACTAACCAGTTCCAGGCTCTGTCGTGTTCAGATGGAGAAATATGGTGCAAACAACATGCCTCCGTGATCCCTGCTGAAAAAACAGCTTGAACTTTTAGTTGAGTTTTTGCCAGCTAAAGTTGGTCAAGCTGGTTAGGCTGACCAGCATAAGGGTTAAGATGGTGTTCCTGCGCGAACAACCAGACCAAGCTTGACAACCAGCTAGTCCAAGCTCATTTACCAGCATGACCAGTCTGACCACACTGGTTTCCCCAGTGTTACTAGCTTGACCAAACTGGGCGACCAGCTTGATCAGGATGGTCATGCTGACAGACCAGTTAAACCATCAGACTCAAACAAAAATACATCCTAAGCTGGTTAACTCGCTTTCCAGCATACAGTATGTTTTCTACTGGATGACCAGCTTTTCAACCGCATTGATCACCAAGGACCAGCTTGGATCATCTGAAATCAGCATCTAGCAAAAGCTAGTCTTGAGCTGGACTGTTCAGTGGTGATCATTAAGCATGGCAATGTAATTGGATATTGATGATGACTGTCAGGTTACTTGATAATAATGCTTCAAACTGTAAAGTCTGCTTAATAATACTGTATGTAGTAGCAATGTTATGTTATTTTTACTGTAAAATAATGGATTCTAAAGGCCTTAGTATACTTTACGTCGAATCGTCCATCATGAGATTGCTGTCTAGTAGCTGTGTTTGTTGAAGTTAACAGTAAATCATTTAAGTCCAAGTTGTGAGGGGGGGTATCAATGGATCGCATCAATAAGCCATGACCCTGTCACCAGTTCACTGATTGTCTGTCCTTTGGCAACTTTACTTTTAGGTACTGACCATTGATGTTATGGAGATACCCGACCCGATCATGTAGAAATTGCAATTCTGCCCTTGTGAAGTCACTTAGGTCCTTACTATTGACCATTTTTCTTTCTTCCAACACTTAATTTCAACTTCATCAACTTCAAGAACAGACTGTTTACTTGCTGCCTAATATCTATATCACACAGCTTGCCAGATGCCATTGTAATAAGATCAACAGTGTTTAAATGTTATGGCTGATTGGTTTACACTGCAGCTTATGTCATATCTTCAAGGGAGGATGATGAAAAATTACTTTGGAGGGATGTTTGAAATGGGCTTTGTGTTTTTCTATGCTTGCCAGAGTGTCCCACAGACAGGCTTTAACTAATCACCTACCTTTGTGATGAGGGGGAATCACTTCAAGGCCATGTATGGACCCCCCCGAAAATCTGATCTTTGCCTTAGAATGATGGCTGCACTCTTGGTCATCTATAACCTCTTACATCTGAAGACTCTGAGACCCCTTTCTCCCCCTCTCGGCCACACTGGCAACAGGGAAGGGAGAGATATGATAAGCGATTGTTGAAGGGGGACTGCTGGGCTGAGGCTGATTGAATTGAATGTAATCTCTCCTGGCTGGCTTGCAGCAGTGCCTGCAGAGGAGAAGATGGAGTCTGTGACCCCTAAACAGAGAGGCTGGGCCTGAAGCTGAGCGACCCACACTGAGGGGGTGGTGGTGATGGGAGGGGGTGTATTGGTGTTGGGTTGTGGGGGGTAAACCACCATAGAGCGAGCAGAATGCTGAGATCAGCTCGAATGGCAAAAGCACAGCCGAACCATTTGACTCAGTAACCCCTCAGTATAGCGCCTGCGTAATGGGGAGTAATTGAGGTGTCTAGGAAGGGCAAGGACGACAAAAAGAGCTGAGGAGAGAGAGAGAGAGAGAAGAGTAAAGAAGTCAACACCAATTTATGCAAACCAAGATGTTCAAACATCACAACTCCCTGTGAGGGGCAGGTTTGTCATTTCTGAGACCCCAATCAAAGTCTTTTCTGGAGAACCAAAATCCTTTATTAGAATTGGCCCCTGTTTGACCAGACCACATTACCAGTCAGCTACTGTTTAAATTACCAGGTTGTAAAAAGGACGTCCAATAATTTCGTTTACCACGGAGTCATCTAATTCCTGTGAAGTCTCAGGAGAGCTGTTAGTACTAGCAAGTTTGGCCAGAGACATATGTTCTTCGCTTGATCTCATTAACACACATTTTTAGTGAAAAAAAAATCATGCTAATATGGTCACAGGCATACCTAAATGCACCTTTAATATTATACAACATTCTCAAACATGATAATGCTAATAGCTACGTTTTCCGCTCACCAATAGGTTTTGGAAGTTTCCAAAAAAACATCAGCTAGAAGGGAAAATCGTTGTTCGCTCAGGGCTCAAAAATCGGCTCTAGTTTGCTATGTGTGAATTGTTTAAAGATGTGACCTGACTGGCTCATCGATCACCCAGCGAGTTAAAGAATATATATATATATATATATATATATATATATATATATATATATATATATATATATATATATATCGAGCATGTTAAATATCTGGACCTGCCGGCAAAAACCTGTTGTGTGAAAAGTGGCACGACCAGGTTATGACCAGGCGCTCCAGGCAATGAGAACGCAAGAAGAGAGGAAAAAAAGAGGAAGAAGCGAAAGGACTCTCTACATCCAGTCTTATCATGCCTCGCCAAGTGCGTGTGGTGTGCAGGGGCATCACATAGTTTCTATCAGAACACACTGGCATACACTTATCCATAACACCTACATTTTCATTGTAAAACTGTATATTTCTTTACTTCCAACTCCCTCTGCAGAACAGACAATCCCTGCTGGCCTCGCATGCCAATCCACTCCTTATTCATATTCTTTTCTCTTAAAAACAAACAAATAAATAAATAAATCAGCACACAAACGGATTTAACCGCTCACTTCTTGCAGACATCTACATCCATGTTTATCAAAAAAACAAAAATAAACTCTACAAGCCGCATAGTGTGTTGAAGCCATAAGTTTTAAAAAACATAAAATGTTGTACATGAAAAAAGTTATGTTGTTTTTTGTCCATACAATTAAAATAAAATAAAATAAATAACAAAGAAAAGACATGCTGTAATGTCATGTTTCCATCCTGTAGAGGATTTGCTAAACAATAAATATATGTATTGGAAAGGGCAATTCAAACTTATATTGTATATTGTATTTTATATGTAAATTGCATATTATAAAAAATATGTTAGAAATATGTTTCAGATACATAGCAGCCTAGCTATCTAGCAGCTCCTGGTAAGCTAGCACAAGTATTAGATTTTCTTTATATATTTTTTTTCTCTTTTAGATGCTGCCAGATCATGAGCATTTCATGGTTGAAAGTCACATAGTCCTGAACAGCTATACAGCACTTGTTGCACACCGATCAGATTCGTCGAGGTTTGGACTTCACAAGACCTCTGAAAGCCTCTTGTGGTATCGGGCCCAAAGATGTTGGCAACAGATTCTTTAATTGCTGTATGCTGTGAGGTGGGACCTCTATGAATTGCATCATTGAGACTTGGCCACCCATGATGCTTTTCTCAGTTCACTGGTTCACCTGGTCCGTTTCTGGACCATTTTTTGTAGGTACTGACCACTGCATACTGAACACCTCATTAGACCTGCTGTTTTTAAGATCCAGTCTAATGGCTCTGATCCAGTCATAGCCATCACAATTTGGTTCTTGGCAAAGTTGCTTGGATTCTTATGCATGACCATTTTTCATTGTTTCATGTTTTCATTACCTTCAAGAACTGCCTGTTCATGTATAACTTACCTCAACAGATTCCATTGAGATCATCAAAAGTTGGGCTTCCATTCACATTTTGCAAATGTAATGCGCTATTAGGAAATTTCGGCAGAAAAAAAAGTCAAATAAGATGTTCCCATCCACTACAGTTAGACTACCATGACGTAGGCTACCATGCAGGATCATCTAAACAAACAAAATGGAGACATTTAACTCTGTCTTTGCCTTTATCTGAATCATCTTTGCAACCATTTGCAATCTTTTATGCTGTTTGCAGTTCAGAGATGCCGGCCAGGACAGGCAGTGGCCCATCTAATTAGGGCTGAAATCTCTGTGCTACCCCAACAATGTCTACCATACATCTGGGAAAACAAACATCCCAGACTGTTAAAGGATAAAAGGATAAAGGTGCACGTATTCGTCACTGTACAGTGTGGACTGTACAGCGAAATGTGTCCTCCGCATTTAACCCATCTGGTAGTGAACACACACTCACACACACGTGTTAGGGGCAGTGAGTACACACACACACCCAGAGCGGTGGGCAGCCAACTCCAGCGCCCGGGGAGCAGAGAGGGTAAAGGGCCTTGCTCAAGGGCCCAACAGTGGCAGCTTGCCGAGCCCGGGAATCGAACCCACAACCCTGTTATCGATATCCCGACGCTCTAACCGCTGAGCCACCACTGCCCACTGTTCTGGGAGAGCAGTACAGAGCCATTTGTCAGACTAACTTTCAAAATGGCTTTTCAGAATGCTAAAATGATGTGTCATGATCAGACGCCAGTCGTTTCTCCAGTCATTGGCCACCTGTGCCAACTGATAAGGGAATCATTTGACCCATGGCTTGATATATCATCATTGATTCAAAAAACTCTTTTCCTACTTTTTCGAATTTTGACTCTTCCACCTTGCTGCATTTTCAAAATTCACAAAACATTGGTGGATGGGAAACCCGCTAATGTTACTTACTTGACCTGTCAATGGTTTTAATGGTATGGCTGATTAGTGGATGTGTCAAACTGTATTTTATTACAGGCAACTTCTTTTGTCCAGCAGGGGGCCCCAAAATCTCCAGTGCCTCAAATAGTTTGCGTGGCAGTAAACACCAACACTGCTCATTGTAGGATACGACATCCATGCAGCATCTAGCCTTTGCAGTTGATCCGGCTGGATCTGTAGCAGCTCCCTGTGCCAGCTCAACATGAAAGGAGCAAATATAGCAAATGCATATTTTGGTCGCAATCAGATGCAAAGCCTGTGTCCAACAAATTGGCCTGAACAGCTGAGAGTACCTGAAAAGGAGAGTCATTTGGAGGGTTTGATTGCTGATTAGAGAGAGAGCGAGCAAGAGAGAGAGAGCTGTATGCAGCCATGTGGCAGGCTGCAGTAATTAGCAGCTGTGCCACTGAGCTCAGGTGTGCAGGAGAGGTGCCAAACCCCCAGCTCTCTCGACTGGCCAGCATTTTTGTAAGAGTGCTGGCAGCCATTTTGGCTCAG
Organism: Salminus brasiliensis; assembly: GCF_030463535.1. NCBI lineage: Eukaryota > Metazoa > Chordata > Actinopteri > Characiformes > Bryconidae > Salminus > Salminus brasiliensis. The sequence goes on from NC_132879.1 coordinate 32,918,970, forward strand.
CTGCAGTGCAGGGTCATCACGGCTCTGCTGTTTTAGCCCCTGTGAGCGCGGTGGAGCGGAGACGGCCGCTGCTGCACACACATGGCTGATGGCTAGGTATGTGCCCACTCACTTCTGAACAGCTTTTAGTCACAAATTCAGCTCTGCCACAGTCCCTGGGGATCAAGCTGAGGCGCTGAGTAAATGGAGCCTCACAGAGTGCTTATGTTGGGTGAGCCATTTGTCTTAACTCTTTTCGGTGGGCGTGTTCCTATCTTCTTTTGGATCGTTCCCATAAATATCTTAACACACAGGTGTACTCTCTGAAGAAGCAAAGAATGGCTGTGCTGCTGGTACAGTCGTGTTCAGTCACTTGTTCACAGCCAAACTCACACATGCATTAAGTCACTGATTATTCTCGGGATGGTGAAACAGCAAGTTACAGGGAGTTCAATGAAGCAAAATGATCAAGCAATATAATGACTGTCTTCATTATGTTTCCAATTAATACGTTAGTTACACTACTGTTCTATCATGATACAAGTACTTCTTATGGTTTCAGTGGTAAAACTGCCATAAATTAAGAAATTATAGATTTGTCCGGAGTGATATATATATGTGTGTGTATGTGTGCTATTCATCCTGCAGCAAGTCCCATGCAGAGATCATTTACATACACTATATGTCCAAATGTTTGTCGACACCCCTTCTTCTGAATGCACTCAGCTACTATAAGCTGCATCCATTGTACACACAGCTTGTCTGTCTCTCTGGAGCAGATAAACATGAACCTATTGACACCATGCCTAAGTCCCCTCTAAATCACAGCGGACTATTTGTTCGGTCAGTAAAGGTCTGTAAATATTTCTGTAATTCTGAGCATAAAACATCTGTGTTTGTGATCACATGATTACATTCTAGCTCACAGTCTTACACAACAAGTGTGTAATCCTATCCAAAGGTATTCATTGGGTGCATTCCAATTGCTTGCAGTCAAGTTGAGTATACTCAGGAATACATGTTGCACACTTTGAGGGGAAATTCAGAAAATTCAGGCAACACATTAGCAGCAACAGCATATTTTGGCAAAGCAAAGCTTTATCACTTCCTTTTAATACAAAACAAATCAGTACATTAATATTGTGTGTACTAACCTGCCACACCTGCACTATTATGAATTACTATATAGTCTTAGTGATCTACGTATTAAGATTACTGTATAGTATTAGTGTATAGTACGCAGTTGGGACAGAATCATTCTACATAAACTGGAGCACTCCTGGCTCTATTTGTTTAACCAGTTGGTCCTCAAACAGGAGCTTAGTTTTATGGAGTGTTCTCCTCTTTGGTTGAGAAGAAATCTGTAGCCTTTTGGGGTTTACACCAGCCTTACACCAGTATGAGCAAGTTTCTCAATAGACTTTTCCATAGCTTGTTTTTCCTGATTTTTAATCCTTTAAATAATCATTTTTGCTTTGTTATTCTAGTCCTGTTTCCTGTTATCAGCACTTCAAACATTAAAAGCTGTTTATTTTTTCTTGTCTTTTGGCTTTTGTCTTTGTTCATACATGAAAGTCAGATAAAAGCCAGTGATGGTTGTTAACGCTCTTTTTGTCATTTCTAAGGAGTCTGTCCCATTAAATTTGTTGTTATGGCCGCATAAAATATGCAATTGGTTCAAATGTTGGTGGTGGAAGAAAGTCCTCCTGAAGCAAAGTGCACCACTGAGCAATTCTCAGCTAAATTAATAGCCGCTAATGCCTACACCTCTTTTTCTAGGCCCTATACTACCTTCCTGGCTCGCAGAGAGTGCTGCCTAAAACCAATTGGCACCACAGACGTTCTTTGACCAGCTCTCACTTGTCATTTAGTTTGACTCATCCACAAGAGACCGCAGAATGAGGACTGAACTCTATCCAGTGCAGAGTGACCATTTACCATTAGCAGCATCCATTCTCACAGAGCCATGGACACAGACGAGACATTAACGTCTCTTGACTGGGAGCCGAGTGGGTTTCCATTAGTAAAATGCCATGAAAAGACACTCACAGGTGTCTTTTATCCATTTGCAAAATAAAAGCACAATAATTCAGGCAGAATGTTGGAGCTACAACCACCATCCGGAGCATCTGTGCACCATCCGTGTATCTGGTGTGTTTGAACTTTTACCTCAAGGACTTGGAGACTTTTTAAACACTCCCTCCACTAATGTGTTCACTGGAATTTCATTCACAGAATTGTCTTGTTTTAATGTCACCTGTGCTTTCTCCCTGTTTCAGAGATGAGTAGAGCTGTGATGACAGTTCAGTTCTGCAATGAACTCTTGGGTGTTTTTTTAGCATGTCATGTTGAATAAATAGAGAGATAAACATGATGATTCTTATTATTTTTTTATAGCTTTGACCTTAAAATAACAGCTTTTAAATCAACATCAGACCTGTAATCAGTGAGCCGGTATGCAACACTTCCACATTTTACTCCTCTGTGGGATTTCCCACAAGCTGCCTGTGCATGACAAAATGCATCAATTGTCCGGACCTTCACAGAATTAAAATGTGCCAGTTTAGGTCCTGCCTCCTCGCAGCCACTATTGGTCTACATGTACATGCATCTACATCTACATGGTTTGGCGGGAAATAAGGGAGATGCTGCGTAAAATACTGTATTATTACTCTGACCTGTCAGTCCACATGCTTCTTCCACTTTAGATGCCTGATCTTATAGACTTGATTCTATACCCTAGTAAGTCACAAATAATTCCGAATTTATTCAGAATTGGCCTGGCAGTTTCTTGATTGTGATATAACAATCTCTTGAACCATGCTATGCACAGGACCATGGAAAGCAACTGTAAGAAACTGGCTACTGAAGCTACTTATGTGTGGCCTATGCCTTAGCATTGTTTAGCTATAGTAATCCTGATTTTAATAGAAATGCCCCATAAAGGCACATATATAAACTTTTGTTGTGGAGTAACTGTATCATGAATCTGGAAAACATGTGCCTTTGTGGACATTTGGCTCACCCCATGAGGAAAAACCCTTATTTGCAACCCTTATTTTCTTTTTCTTTATTTCTTTATTATTTTTACAATAAGGTGTTGATGTGGAAGTAGCATTATTTTGTTGTAGTCAAGTTATGGTAAAACAAGGACACAATGTAATCTGCTAATTTAGTGTCCAAAAATTATGCACATACCACAGAATACACATACATGCACAATATCTATAACTGTTCTACTAAAGCTTTATGTAATATGTAATGAAGTAGTTGGTATTAGTAGTATGTATTTATGTAATACCTCACCTTAGCGTGGAAGATCAGTTGCATGCCTCCTTGTCATTATAGTTAGAGAATGATTGTGTGGATTATATTTTAAGCATGGTTGGCATGGCTGAGACAGATGTCATCTCTGGCACTGTGTGCAGGCTACCAGTGTGACAAACAAACAGAAGGAGAGGGGCTACTGCTCCCACCTCTCATCAAAAAGACAGTAAGCACCTTTGGTAAAACTCTAATAAATATCTCCATTCAGTACAACTGCTTAGGCTCTATCTTCATCCTATAGAACAGCAACTTTATCCATCAGTACATCGATACACCACCCTCAACCTTCAGCTTAATTCGGCAGAATCAGTACAGCACCTTCATCCTTCAGCTTCATGCATTAGAATCAGTGCATCACCTTCATCCTTCAGCTTCATTTAGTAGAATCAGTGCATCACCTTCATCCTTCAGATTCATGCATTAGAATCAATAGCTCGCCTTCATCCTTCAGCTTCATTCAGTAAAATCAATACATCACCATCATTCTTCAGCTTCATGCATTAGAATCAGTACATCACCTTCATCATTCAGCTTCATTCAATATAATCAATACATCACCTTCATCCTGCAGCTGCATGCATTAGAATTAGTGCATCACCTTCATCATTCAGCTTCATTCAATATAATCAATACATCACCTTCATCCTGCAGCTGCATGCATTAGAATTAGTGCATCACCTTCATCATTCAGCTTCATTCAATATAATCAATACATCACCTTCATCCTGCAGCTGCATGCATTAGAATTAGTGCATCACCTTCATCCTTCAGCTTTATTCAGTAGAATCAATACATCACCATCATCCTTCAGCTTCATGCATTAGAATCAGTACATCACCTTCATCATTCAGCTTCATTCAATATAATCAATACATCACCTTCATCCTGCAGCTGCATGCATTAGAATTAGTGCATCACCTTCATCCTTCAGCTTTATTCAGTAGAATCAATACATCACTTTCATCCTTCAGCTTCATGCATTAGAATCAATACATCACCTTCATCCTTCAGCTTCATGCATTAGAATCAATACATCACCTTCATCCTTCAGCTTCATGCATTAGAATCAGTGCATCACATTCATCCTTCAGCTTCATGCATTAGAATCAATACATCACCTTCATCCTTCAGCTTGATTCAGTAAAATCAGTGCATCACCTTCATATAACCTTATGTATTAACATATAAATATTCATAAATAGCTTATACCAGTGATTGCAACATGACATAAGATGTTTTATGAAATAACTGAGATGATATTGGCATATTGGCCATCTCATTATTTTAGCATTCTCAAGGTGGCATTGTATTAATATCAAAGAAAATATACATGGAAACTATCTCCTCCTCCCTCAATGGTATGCATAAGCTGAATGATATACATCATGTCAAAAGTTAAAGGTCTAGGCTTCAGGAAGGCATTTAAAGCCCTTAAACTTAAGTAATGGACCATTGCTTCGTTTATAACACGCCTATTCAAATCAGTTCTATAAAAGATTATAAGGCCCTCAAACTAAAGTAGTAGCACATTTTCCATCCATAACACCTAACACAGTCAGAAATGCAGCTTTAAGCCATATCCTTAACCATATTAGTGACTTCAATGTGTGTCTAAAAACAAACAAAAAAACAAACCAAAAACATTGAGCTAGCATGGGGTACATTTAAGGTAGAGGTCTGACAGCACAGAGGGAACAGAAAAACAGCCCTCTTGAAAGATCAATTGAAGGTTATTGAGTGGCACTGCTGGCTAGCCAAAAGTCATTGCCATTGTATATTAGGAAGGCTCTTTCATGATATTAAACAAATGAATCAGTTGTTATGACCAGTAAAAGCTACCAACTGTGAGCCTGAGACTACATCCACACTGCTGCATTTTCTCTATCCAGACGAGCATTTTAGCTCTGCGTTAGAACTAATCTCCAAACCCACCTGAAAATGCAGATCACGCCACTATTCACGTCACTGCACATGCAGATGGTGGTGTACACACAGAGCATGGTTTCTAGTCAGTTGCAGAAAACAGAGCTTTCAAACATCCAAATGAAAAGTTGATCACCTCATAAAGTGGCAAAAGTGATCGTATTGTTCACACTAACTAGCCATCTTACATCGTCCATGAAATAAAAGTCACACAGCGCTGCACTTCCACACTGTACCTCTTTCTGCTGATGCTGTTTTACTGCATGATGTGTGTGCACTCAAATGTTCCAAAGCATAGTGGTAAATCGTGTGTTTGTTGACGACAAGATCCTTCACTTTGTTATTTGTTATTACACTTTGCAAGTCGTTATCCATGTTGGGTTCTTAGCACCTAGTTGAAGCTGCAGGCTTTGTTTTTATCCAGAAAACGGTCATGTGACAGGAACAGTGTCTCTGTTTCTGCCTGGCTACACTAAACCGCACCCCTGGAGTTTTCAAATGCTCTTAGCAGTGTTTCCAGTTCTCAGTTTTAGGGGAACATCTAGGAAACATCAACATAAACATAGCAAAAGTGATGCATTTTAAAATGGAAATGTAGTGGAACTTGCTGTTTTCTACAGCAAAGGCCAGAAACATGCAGACACAAAATGTGTAAGGTTTGCATATTTGTGTTTACTGTGTTTACATTGTGTTTGTTTTTATGTTAAGGATGTGATTTGTTGGCATTTTTTTCTTTTTCCACTCTGATCATTTTAATGTTACCTGTATTTTTCCTATTCAGCATGTCTGTCACACCTGTCTCTCTAGGCCTTGCCTATTTTATTTCTAGTTATGCCTGTTATAGTTACTGTCATACCTGTTTCATTTGTTTGTCTAGCCTGCCCTTGTTTTGCTTTTTAGCACATGGCTTTGTTTTGTATCTCCTCAGTTCTAGTCCACACCTGTAACCCGTTCCTTGCCACACCCTCTTGGTTCCTCCAGGTGTTCCTCGTCCTTTCTTGTGTATATATGTCCCTGTGTTTCACGCTTGCCTTTGTCTGTCCTTGCACATAGTACATGTGTTTGGTTTCCCTGTCCTTGACGTGTTCTTGTCAGTCAGCGGTTTGTCGTATGATTCATATTCCTAAGTGTATCTTGTCATTGTCTAATTGTTACCTTGCTCAGTTTATGCCTTTATATTTATCTGGTCAGTGTCTTATTGTTAGCTCTCTTGGTTTTTGTCTTTATGTTTGTCTAGTCAAAGTCTAGACGTTACCTCGATTGGTTTATGTCCTAGAGTTCTTTCTAGTTAGTCCAGTTGTCACTTTGTTTGTTTATGTCTTTAGGGTTTTCTTGTCTGAGTCTGGTCCTTGCCTCGTTAAGTTTATGTTCTTGGGTTTGTCTGGGTAGTGTTTAGAAGTCCCCTTGTTTCTTTGTATCCTGTCTTGCCTTAGTTTCACGAATCTGTTAAAACCTGCATGTACGTCCACTTCTGCCTCCTGCCTTCGCCAGCCGCATGACATTAATGAAGGTTGCTTATCTAAGTAGTTGTGTAGGTGGTGGGTAATTGGGTAAATTTCACAGGAGTTAAGCTATATACGTGGATTTCATGTTCTGTAGAGTGCACAGTAGGCAGAGAGGAAGTGATGACAGCTTTGTTGTGTTTCCTGCTTTTCACAGGTCTAATGCAAAAAGCTCCAATTTGCTGTGTAGTCATTCTCTGAGCCAAACAAACCCTGGAACACATACACACATCTCACATGCACACATACACAAAGATAATGAAAAGCCTATATATACACCAGTATCCATATGAAAACAGTAGACAGGTATGCTATTTCTATACCTACAACATCAACACAAGGAGAGAAAATCAATAATAGGCTTCTTGATGCTGCACTTCCACCTTCCACACAAGACATTTGCAGAGAAAGTCAATTTTGTTATGGCAGGATGACATTGCGTAAATAAGCGTGTTGAAAAATCTTGGTTTTAACTCAAGCCTAGATAACTGTCTCTCTGCATCCTTTCTTCCAGGATTAGTGTCATGGCACAGAAGAAAATGTAAAATATGGGGAGAGAGTTTATTTCTGCAAATATTGATTTTTCTTCTGAAAGCTGGCCTGCAGATTTCTGCTTTCATGGGCTGGTATGATCCTGAGGAGGGGGAAAAGCTTTTAACTAAGAGAGGCTTTGAGCCTGACTTTTTAATAACGTCAGTTTATCAATGAATTCGCCTGAGGGTGAAAGCAAGCTGCTGTTACACTCAATATGTTACCACCCAGGATCCATAAACAAGCAGAAACTGAAATTTGGGCAAAATCGACAAGCTTCTGTCTGAGAGAAATAATATTGATAGGCCTTGCAAACACTGTGTGGGTGTGTGATGTTATATATACAACTCTGGAAAAAATTAAGAGACCACCCTACATTATCAGCATCTCTGGTTTTACTATTTATAGGCAGTGTTGTATTTCATAAACCAAGGACAATATTTCCCCTAAATTCCAAATAAAAATACTGCTCAAATAATGCAAAGAAATTACTATAATAAGTAAAATGCAAAGAAGTTATTATTCAGATTTGAAACAACACAGAACTAATATTTGAACTTTGAGAGCATTCAAAAATCACTATGCTGAAATAACCTTGACTGCCAATCACAGCTTTTATGTTTTGGCAGGCTCTCCACTAGTCTTTCACATTGTGATTGGGTGACTTATGGCATTGATAGTATGCAAATTCAGGTAACTCAACTTTGTTAGATTAAATAAATAATAAATAAATGGAAAAAAATGGAAAAAATATGTCATAAACATAGAGATTAAATAAAAAAAATGGTTAGTAGTAGTTAAAGAGGAAACATTCCTTTCAACAGTTTAAGCCAGATTGGAGTATTATTTTTTATTAAAGAGTGAACAAAGAAAAGGAGAACCATGTAAAAGTCTGGGTACTCCAACTCTCAGATACGTTTAACTACATTTGCATTTAGCTGATGCTCTTATCCAGAGCGACTTACAAGGTTTCTGGTATTACAGAGGTGGGTCAATGCAGTGTTAGGAGTCTTGCCCAAAGACTCTTTCGGTGTAGCACAGCATAGTCACCCAGACCTGGAATCGAACCCCAGTCTATCACATGGTGTGGCAGCTCAGGGGCAGGTACTGGTGTTATCTGTTGGGCCACACCAACCACAAAATCCCAGACTTTAATTAGCTTGTTATATCCAGTGAGTGACAGCTGAGAGAGGTCAACCAATAATGGTCAGACAGCTGAAAGAAAGGCTACTGTAACTCAGATTACCACTCTGTTCAGCTGTAGTGAGCTCAAAAGAATTTGCAACACGTCCAACCTCCAGGCGAATGGGCTATAACAGCAGAAGACCACGTCGGCTTAAACCAGTCTGACCATTCATTCATTCTCTTTTGCAGACCATTTCCGTCTGCAGAACTGGTGATCACAGGATGTTTTTTCTTTATTACTCCATTCTCTAGAGGCTGTTGTGCTAAAATCCTAGAAGCAGCTATAGAAATAGTCCAACCAGCACATCTGGCACTAGCAATCATGTTGCGTTAAAATCATGAAGATTAACATTATGTGAAACCGCTGAAACTGTATCTGCATGATTGAATGTGTTGCACTGCTGCAACACAATTGGCTGATTGGCTCATAGTAAAGTGGTGAGTGTTCAAGTCACAATATTCCTTTTGTCTGCCAGTTGCCTCTGTTTTGTGTGTGTCTGCATGTTTCTGTGATTGCAGGTCCATGATTGGCCACATGGGGTGTTTCCTCTGTAAAAGAAGAAGGCAAGGGAAGAAGAGAGTGAAAGAGAGAGAGACCTGTGTGCATTTTGCTGGCTAACCTTGTTGAGTGACTAACTCAATAATATCCACCACAATCAAATCAATTGAAGCAACTCACTTCCTTAAGCCATTCAGTGGCACTGTGAGGCCCTGACAACCTGTAGCACAGTGCAGTGAGCTCAGCACACTGCCAACATCATGGTCTTAAATATATCAGTAATCTTTATGTCTTACATTACATTAAGATGGACATTAAAATGAATATTTTAAAAGATTTTGTTTTCAAAATAAAGGTCCGCATAAATTAGTGTTTTTTTAATTGAACTCTCAAATTTTAGAAGTCAAAAAGATTGGCTGGATTTCATTTTACCCCGTTAGTGTGATGTTTACTTGACTGAAATGCTGATATGTGTGGAGAATGATTTTGGATTTAATGAAGATTCAGTCTGTGGTCCAATATAGTGGCCGAAAATACAGGACTGTGTACACATTTAAGGCACCTGTACAAATTAGTACTAAAAAGCTCTTTGTAACAGTAAGTGTTTGTTTGTTTAGTAAAACTGTTCACCTGCATGTGTTTTAATGTAATGTGGTGATTTACAAGCAAAGATACTTAAAAAATGTGCCTCTGCATAGTGCTGTTTATTACAGTGCCATAATACCCTTTCTTTCCCTGAAGATTTTTGAAATATCACAGGAACAAAATTAGACTAATTTTAGAAACTTTGCATGCATTAGGTCAGTTAAATGTCAGAAATGTATGTAATATAAAACTGCAACAACAATTCATTTTACTATGATCCAAGGATCGCTGGTTTAAATCCCGGGTCATGCTGCTTGCCATCAGCAGCTGGAGCCAGAGAGAGCACAACTGGTCTTGCTCTCTTAAGGGAGGGTTGATGGCACTTTCTCCCCTCATCATTCTCAGTGTTATGTTGGTCAGCACAGGCGTCTGTTAGCTGTTGCTGTGCTTTTCCAGTGAGTGCACTGGCTACCTAGTGACGCGGCATCAGAGACCGCTCCTTATGTGTCTGAGGAGACGGGCTAGTCTTCACCCTCCTAGTGTTGGAGGCATAGGGGGAGTTCTCATGAATGGAAAGTGGGTAATTGGCCATCCAAAATGGGTAGAAAATACAATCATTTTTTGGTTCAAATATGTGGAGTCTATCTGAAAGTAATGTACAATATAAGAATTTCTATAATAATGTATCATGTAATCATGTTAAAACATGATAGCTTTTATTTAAAAGTTTAAAATTGAAACATGATAAATGTGGTATGAATTTCTAAGTAAGATTAAATGTCTGATTATATAAATGTGTTATGTAGCACCCTTCATGTGACCATAACAGAACAATTGCATAACAGCTGCTGAAAAGAATGAACTGGTCAGATTAGGATGAATTATTTGTGTTGGCACATGTTAGCTACAAAAACATATGATGGTTAGTATTTTAATATGTGACTTCTCAAAAGTAACAGGAAACAGCTAGCAGAGTACCTCAAGTGGTGGTGCTGCAGGTGCTACACTGGTCGAAATGTTTTTCCAAATTATTTAGTGCCAAGAGGTATTTTCACTCACAGAAAAGGGTAGAAAAACATTTAACAGGATATTTGTCATATGTTACAGTGTGAGATTATGCCAATATTGTCACTTAGAAACTATACAAGGCAAGTGCACAAAGGTGCATTACTTAGTGCAACAAGCACAAAACACACACCAACAGCAAACAGCGAAGAGCAACATAGTCTGAGTCATCTTTCATCAGTGGAGAGAGACAAAAAAGCATTCAATTCACAATGTCTGTTGCCTGCTGTTAAGTCAATAAGCCATCTTGCAGAAATCATTACAACTGATGATCATTATGCATGGTTGTATAATAGCCCCAGAATATGCTGGCCTGTACGGTGCATGGTGCAAATATTGTTACCTCATGATATTGCCATTTAATAGTGAAATGATAATAGTGTCCCAAGGCTATATTCATAAACAACATAAAAATGTGATGTCAATTCAATGTGGAGTCAATTCAAAAGCCTTCCCAATAAACCAGATTTAAATGTCATTGGAACTTTATGAGAAGTTGTAACATGCAAGTGTGTGAAAGTATGTGATTGGTGTGAAAATGGATTTTTGTTCTTAACAAATGGTTCAGTAAGCCAGTATATGCATTTCTATTCCAGAAGCTTTTTGATGCACATACACCACCAAAAACCCCAGTAGAGCCAGATTTTAAAACCTGCCATTAAAAATATTTGTACAATAAAAGAAATGTACAATAATACATTTTTTTTTAACATTTGCTACATCCACTTTAAGTTTAAACTGTTTGTAATGACACTTGCACTCTGTCAGTGTGCAAGAACTGACAATATCTGAGATCTGCCCTGATGTTTGTTTTTTACAGCAACGGTTTTCTTCTTGCACACCTCCCATTAAAACCCACTATTTGGTCTCTTTGTGATGGTAGATGCTGTACTTTGGTATCAACTGTGGCAACAGCTACCATTAGGTCCCATGATGTTAGAGACTTATTGTTACAGGACGGTCAGGGAGTGGACCGAAGTGCAGAGAGGGAAATCTGGGAGGACAGGTCTTAAGTGATATGGGTAACGTGATTGTGGAAGGAAAGTTGCTCTCAGACAGATTTAATCTGACAACACTAGCAGTGGAGGGCCAACACTCTACCACTGCACCACCAGCAAGCACAGGTGATAGGTGTAATTGCACCCCTTACAATAATAAAATTAAAAAAGGTGGTAAAAAAAACAAACAAAGGAGACTCCAAGATTGCGTAGCTCAGACTAAGGACAGTTAACACTAAAACAACTAAAGAAAACCAAATAAATGTGCCTCTCTCACTCTCTCTCTCTCTCTGGAGAGGGAACTAATTGATGCAGCTCTTTAAACCTACTGTTAATGCAGCTTATAGACTTTTTTTACTATGGAGCTTTTTGAGTATTGAGCTGAGAACTCCTCAGCTCTTTCTTCACAGTTATTTTCCTCTTTAACGCCTTTCTCTTCTATCTTTAAACTTTTCTCTTTTCTCCCGTTAAACTCCTTTTTTCCTCCTTTCAAACTTTCCTCTTTCTTTCACCTCTGTGTACCACTACAAAGGTGTGACAGAGAAGTGCAGTTTGTCACAGTCCTAAATGCTGTGACAACCACGTGTGCCTAGGGGTTCTGGGAATTGGAGTTCCCTTGGGAAACAGTGCCTCACCGCTGTCGCCCTCTGCTCATGGACTTAACTTGCTAGGACAGCCTAATTTGGCCTTCATTGCAGTTGTTTAACTTGTAAATTATTTAGCAGAGAGTGGAACTGCTGATTTCTAATCGTTCTAATCTGAGATCTTTTTTGATCTTCCCACGTTTGGTCGATCAAGGGCGGGGCCGGCTGTAACGTTAACATTTCTAGGCAAACTTTTAGGTAATGCCTCATCATCAACTTTGAGCACTAGCTGTGAGAGCTTGTGAATTCCTGGGCAGAACAGCACTGTGGAGCTCAGAGTGTTATTAGACCTGTTTGTTAGCTTTGCTAATACTTGCTGAACTGGGTGTACTCACCAGAGGGGTATCTGGTTAAGGGTGTTAAAAGTGCTTCCTCCACAAGACATGTTACTTTTACACATTCTACAAATGTGTGAGTTTGGGTCAGATTCAGATGAAAACGCTGCACACAGAGCGGATGTCAATATCGGCTTTGCTAGGGTTCTGCAGCCCTGAGTGAGGGCAGTATTGCTTTCTAGCAGTTGAATAAAGAACTGCAGGGTTGCACAACAGCATCAGCAATCGCAAAATATGGATAGTATGATCTGACTAGCTCTCAGGGTTGGCTAAATCATCGCCTGTTTGCCAATTGCATATTTAAGCTGCAAATTGGCCTAAATTCAGGCATTGTGAGTAGTATTACATGTGGGGGTGTCATACCTTTTACCTCATTCTATTAATTACATTGTGTTTGAAAGACATTTCTTAAGTTCTTCAATGTCTATGTGTTTAAATATGTAAAAAGGACAATGACCTAAACATTGTTATAAGCATAAGTACTTGTGTCATAAATGTCGTTTGGAGCTGTGTAACTGTTTTATCATCTTGGATCCTTCAGCTTGTCTTCTGTTATTAATTACAGCTGTGCAGTTTGTCCCTCCATCTCTTATAGTTATCACCCAGCATCAATCGCTAACCTGCAGGATCTGTTCCCTGCAGTAATTGGACGGTGACACAATTTGTGGTGTTTTGGGTTTGGCATGAGTTTGAGGGTTTTTGCAATAGTGTCAAAAATGTAAAATCACCATTTAAAAGTCTGGAATCACTGTTTTTGAATATGTAATATTGTTTTTGCCTATGCATGTAAAACATGACTCAAAGGATTCATTCTTTGAGCAAGGCACCTAACACCAATTGATCTCTGGACACCACAGCAAGACCTGCCCACCACTCCGGGCATGTGTGCTCACTGTGTGTATGTGTATGTTCACTGCAAGGATGAGTAGAAAGGTAGAAATGTCAAAGGTAAAGGTTAAATTACTAAGTAGGCCCAAGTAGACTGTACCACAAACTTGGAATTAGTCATGTTGATGCTGTTTGCAGTTGTATCATTAGTAAAAACAAGTGAACCCTTTCTACTTTCTGCAATACATGCCCATCATATGTTTTCATAAATATCTTATTGTCTACGCATCCCTTATTCCCCAATATCTTGTATGTCCAGAAGCTGTTGTCCCAGAGCTGTACAAATGTTTTATGTTTCTTTTATTTTTCTTGAGCTTGTACTTTTGATGTGTACAAGAGCTTTACATGTCATTTTTCTCATTTCAGTCTCACAATAACCTGCTTTACTGGCACTGAAATCTTTTAACATGAACATGAGGAGCAAAAGAAAAGTGTTTCTTCAGATATAAATGATATAAAATCAATTTTCTAATGCATTCATCTCTGATACAACAATACCCAGAAATAAATAGCTAATAATGCCTTTAATTGCATATAAATGAAGCTAAATTTCTGCACTTTATTCTGGATTAAACGATTGTTTCATTTCAAATCCAGTAGCACACAAATGCTAAACAACAATTATGTCACTGTCTATTTATTTAGGGAATTCACTGTAGAATTTATATCCAGAGGGCCTGTTCTGCAGCGGTGACAGCTGCACCGCATATAACCAGTGAGGTCTTCCCCTAAAACACACAATAATTAAACCCACACACCACACCTGTATTTGAGAAGCTGTGAATTAGTGAGAAGCCATGAATGTGCGAGTCAGACACAGGCTAGAGGTCGTTTCCCCAGAGACATTTAAGCAAGCACTCCTTCTGGGCCTTTCAAGGGTTCACTCAAAACACGTGGCTTAGCATGTTGTGTGTTGCAATAGGATAGCAGTTTTTTGCACTTCAGCAAAGGGATTTGTGACAGCTGTGCTGTAAAGAAGAAGCTGCCCAAACAGATGATTTCCACAGAGATCGAGGGGGGAGGGGGTTAACCTCTTGCCCACCATTCTGGCACTGCTGCATCTCTGTAAATGCTGCTGCTGATGCCTTTTTAAAGAACAGCAAGAGTCATCCGTGTCTCTCTGAGACTGGGGGGATTTTAATAGAGGCTATGGCCCTGGCAAAGTGATTATCCCTCATGGCTGCCAAGAAAATTTAGTGGGTTTTTTGTTTCTGCCTGTTAGTGCGTATATGTGTATGCAGGGATGAAAAAATACTCCAGTGACTGCATTTTGTTACAGTCCTTAAGGGATATTGGATGGTTTTTACTTTGCTTGAGTATTGTTAAAACTGAATACTTGTACTTTTACTTAGTTACATCAGCTGTTCACAATTTAAAAAGTCCAACTTCTCTGAACAAACAATCCATCTATTACTGGGAGCCCAACAGAAAAAACGTCTGGTGGTGTGATAAACAGAATCACAGCTAAAGCAGGTTAAAGCCGTGGTCTCACCTGGCATCTATCAGCGAAATCTTGTGCGTGAAACCTCAAGGCAACTTTTTGTGAACTCTGACACTTGAATTCACGTCCACAATCAATAGCTCACCTGCTCTGGCTGTGCTGACCTATGAAGGAGCGTTCCAGCTCTGAAGGCACAAAACAAATAAAATACTCATGTTAGCTGTATCTAAGCGTGGCCGTCTTCCCCTCTGTCAAAACCTAAACGTCCCTGCTGAACCCCCCATAAAAACAGCCTGGCCAGCTTGAGGTGGTAAATCTGGCTGACTAGCTTAGCTCTTGACCAGCATAGGGTATGTTTTTGTATAAGTTTGATAGTTTAGCTGGTCTACAAGCATGATCAACCTGACCAAGCTACACAACTAGTATGACCAAGCTTGACCACACTGGTTGACCACCAGGTCCGAAATCAAATGCATACCCTATGCTGGTCAAGAGATCCTGATGACCAGTTTAAGGTATGTTTGGTCTAAATGATCAGCTTCTCATCTCCTTTGATAGACATACTTTGATATTTGGTAAGGTAAAATTATAGCGTTAGGTGTTTAGTTTATTTTATGTTTGTGCTACTGCTCTTTTCTGATGGCCTTTAATTAAAGTCTTATATTTCTGCTATTATGTATATTATAGTTGTGTATATTTGTGGTCTTAAATAAAAGTGAGTGAGCATTTATTCCTATAAGATCCTTATGGCACACTAAATAATGTAATGACAAGAGTCATGCATTTTTTTCATTTCTCTGATGCTTGAGTAAAGTCTGCACATCATGCAGTTATTTGTTAATGTAATTTAATTCCTAACCATGTTCTTAAAGAAACTTTACTTGATGTGAAGAGTCTTTACCAATTCAACCCCTTAACCCAGAAAGACTTATTACACACTAAGACATATTACTCAGTAACTACAGGGACTTCTGTACAAACTGGTGGGGCTTTTCTTTGGTGTGTAATAATACTTTCGGCCCGCCGGCAAGACCACAGGCTGTTTAAGGTGTTAAGCATCTTCCTATTTTACAAACATGGTTCTTTTTGGAAACAAAAGTGGTTCTTCCGTGACATCACTTAAAGAACCCTTTGTAGGACCTTCATTTGTAAGAATATACAGTTTTCTACTGTCAAACTATTTGTAAAAAACAGAGAAGCAGAGTATCTTATAACATAAGACTGACGTAAGGGTTTCATATTCGGGTTCATATTGCTATACCATTCAAATGTAATTATTGTATGTCAACACATTTCATATATATAAAAACCTCAGTAAAAGTGACTCAAGTGGGAATAGCAGGATAGCCTTTAGGTGTGTAAAGGTGTGTATATGTTGGAATAAAGGGCTCCCTCAAAGCAAACAGTCTTCATATTACAGTCACCCTATAACCATTTTGCTACTCTTCCACAGCATATTCTTGCTACCAGACTGTTTGAAATAGTTGTCTTTGTAATTTACAACAGCTCATGTGGGACAGAGGATTTAGAGTGAATAGGAAATGTTATCTGCTATCAGGCATTTCATTTGCTCCCGTGACACCAATTTTAATGCATAATGTGACCTGCTGAATTAAATGGCAGGTTGTACTCCCTTCAAAGCCTACACACAATGCCCGTGTTATTACTGAAAAAGCAGTGTTGTAAAGGCAATGCAAGTTGATCCCCTATCCCCTTTATATAATATGATATACTTCAGTGTGTTCCGTATATACAGTATTACTCAAGTGAAGTGCTTCTGTTTCCTGTTCAATGGGTTCTGTGTCACTTCTATAAAAGAATTTTCTAAATTTGATTGAATGAAACCCTAAGGCCATGGAGAAACAACAAGAAACAACTCTTGCCACTGCCTTCTGTGAGCGTGTGTGTGTAGGTGTATGAGAAAGCTAGCAAAAAGGGCCTTTACATTGTAAGACAATGTTCCTTTTCAGTATGTTGTCAGTTCACAGTGGCTGTATGTCAAACACATACATACACTGCCTGTCAAAAGCTTGGTTACACCCCCGTTAGACCGCCTCCCTGGATGGTTTTGGCATTAGTTTAGTTACAGAGACTTTGTATATTCAAGAACCGAGACACAGTGTGAGCTAAGGTTTCCTTACTGGGCTTCAAAATGGTTTGCATAAACTTTACAAGCCCAATAGACCAGACCTGACTCCTGGTTGCACACATAATAAGAGTATTAGAAGCTTAGATTTAGTTGTAGATTAAGGTGTAGGTTTATTTGCAGGTTAAGGGTAGGTTAAGGTGTAGATTAAGGTTAGGTTATGATTGGGTTTAGGTGTAGATTGAGGTGTAGGTTAAGGTTAGGTTTAGATTAAGATGTAAATTAAGGAGTAGGTTAAGGTTAGGTTTAGGTGTAGATTAAGATGTAGGTTAAGATGCAGGTTAAGGTTAGGTTAAGATGCAGGTTATAGTTAGAGTTAGGTGTAGATTAACGTGTAGGTTAAATTAAGGTGTAAATTAAGCTTAGGTTATGATTGGGTTTATGTGTAGATTGAGGTGTAGGTTAAGGTTAGGTTTAGGTGTAGATTACGGTGTAGGTTAAAATGCAGGTTAAGATTGGGTCAGGTGTAGATTGAGGTGTAGGTTAAGGTTAGGTTTAGGTGTAGATTACGGTGTAGGTTAAAATGCAGGTTAAGATTGGGTCAGGTGTAGATTAAGGTGTAGGTTAAGGTGAGGTTTAGGTGTAGATTAATGTGTAGGTTAAGATGCAGGTTGCATTTAGGTTTAGGTGTAAAATGCAGGTTAAGATTGGGTCAGGTGTAGGTTAAGGTTAGGTTAAAGTGTAGATTAAGGTTAGGTTTAGGTGTAGATTAAGGTCAGTATATGCTTTTAATGCTAGTTTGAAACACATTTATCTAGTGTATCTCCAATTTTTTGACATAATTTGAATTAGACAGTTGTTCTTTTCATGATTTCTCCAAAATGATCTTAAATGAAATATATTTTTACATTGACTTCCATTGAGTTAAGAAGTTAACCTCTTACAACTTAACAGTCTGGGTGGAGCTGAACTACTGTAGACTGAATAGACGTAAATATACGAATGTAGTAGTTTAAAAAAAATCACAAACATAATGAGATAAAATTGGGCTTAAATTTGACATTGTATTTTTCCAAGAAAATCATTGCAGGTATTCTTTATTGACTTGACTGAAAACTAATTGAAAATCAAATATTACTTGAAAAGTGTTAAAACAGGAGGAAGTATCATTTCACATGCAATGCACACCACATATCTATGGGTGTTTCTATAATTCAGTGTGCTCATATAGGTGGTAATGTTGCTGTGTGTCTCTGTGTGCATGATAGCCTGCAGGTTTGCCCCTCTCTGTCCCTACTGCTTATATTAATTGGCTTCTTATCCCCCCCCTCCTTTCTGAACACTTACCGCTGTGAATAAATAAGACTCAAACTTGGTTTCCCTCTGTAACCACGGCACATGGCAGACATTCATCATTTATTCACTCCAGGCGTAGCTGCGCTACAGCACACGCTGCCACACACATCACACAGCTTATATGAGTCTAATGATCCAAACTAATGGTACAAACAGCCATGTTTTCGAGATATCCACCAGAATGAGGCCTCTCTTTATCTCCCCATGTGTTATTGAACTGATAATTAACTCCTCTGTGAAGCCAGACATCATCTTTATGGAGTCATTGCGAGGTGAATGGATTAAATATGGCATTTGAGAGCTGCTCAGCTGGGAAATGGAACAGCAACATCTATAGGAGATGCAATGTACAATGCGCACTGTATCAAGGGATGCCTTCTTATATCAGAATGTTTGATCCATAGTGTTCATGATGCAAGAGTAATTATGTACTGATTTATTAAACAGTCTGAGAGGCTTTAACAGTGAGAATTAGTCATTGTTTGAAATTAAATATATTGAACCCTAAGGAGCTGCAGTTAGTGTGGGAATGAAAGCATGGGGTCATTTTTGTAGCTGATTGAAAAAGATGCACACATTCTAAAATCCTTTATTAACAATCACATGCAGCTTACCAAACCTGAAGTTGTGGCTAGGTACAGTGTAGATATCAGACACTCCCCTGTATATGGTCAGAGCTTCTAATACTATAGGCAAGTTAGACTACTTTTGAACAAATTATTCAAATCTCAAATTATTACATTTTTCAAGAAGGAAGACCTAAATTTAAAATATTACCTCTCTTTAGACCTGTATTGTGTCTCATCTAAAACATAGCCTGGGAACAAAGCCCTTCTTACAGTGTCAGCATGAGAACACAGGTGAGGCTCAATAATCACCTATAGGTTGGTCTCCATGACATCACAGAAACTGTATATTCAAAGGGGCTTTTATATATTAACTATATGGGCTGGGGTGGTTGTTTAAAAAAAAGAGATAAGAGCTAAGACAGTTAAGTGTGTCATATTATGCTCAGAAATTGCTAATATTTGCAATCAATTGTTGCTTATAGTCTCATTGCCAGCACAGCACAGAGTGTGTTAAACCATCAGTATTTGGTTCTGATCGGCTATCCTCATATTCCATGCTGAAAAAATAGGTGGCGAAATAATACCTGCCACCCTTTTTTGTGGAAAGAAAAAACTTTTTTTTTCCATGTTTTTGTTCATTCTTGAAATACAACAATTACAATAAAAATGTTAGACATGCTTAACAAAACCAGTAAATTTGATGTAATTTGTATTATATGTATTTGAAGTAAATGCAAATGGTTTCAAATGCAATTATTACAGAATTCAATTGTTACAGTTCCATATGATAAAGAAAGACAGCCGCCGTAGGTCTCTGAGGTTTAGAAGCATAGGACACATACTGTATGTGTGACTTATGTGATCTGTGTCTAAGTGGATGCTGGTCTTTGTAGAGTGGTGTCGTCTCGGTTCGTCTTCCTCTGGAGATGGACTTGTTATTCAAAAAGGAGAGTCTGTAGCCACCGTCTTTAGTTGTAACAATAATATATTTTATTGCAATCGAAAGAACAGTGTGGAGAGAGTCTGCCAATTCTGGGTGCCCTTCGGTCTCTCTCTCTCCGACTTAGGAATACCTTGAGTTTTTATACCTTATTTCACGCCACATTCTGTTGGAATGTTGCCATATATGGAATGTTTACATTTCATCCATAGGGAACAGCCATTAGCTCCCCCATTACCTAAGTGGTCCATGGCCACTTCTGGACAGCGTTTAACTCACTGACACGTCTGCCCAACGGGATGTCCAAATCTAAACAGCATCTTATGTCTGTTCAATTTGTGTAGATTTGGTCAAGAAACGGGACCCCCTTTCTTTTCTACATCTGCAAAGTCAATGAATATACTACATTTGCCCCCTTTGAGCCTAATCAGAGGCTCAATAAAATAAAAGAGCATCACACACATGGTTACATGTGCTTCTAAAGACCTATTCCTTCTATGTTTGCCTTTTTTAACAGTTATTTCCCAGAATGTGAGAGCGAAAACCTGCCAGGCAGCTATCTCACTTTTAATATCCCTCAATCATCCAAGACAGGAAAAACTCTCTCACGGTCCCTCTGCCCCAGGCGACCACATACTGTACTCCAGGCCAATGTACAAAGAAGGAATGTCTCATTGATATATATATATTGAATATGGACATCTGCTAGTGTGAGTAAATACATTTGGAACCCCATTAAACCAAAAATAATGTGTACTTTCAGGCTGGTCGACCCATCGGACCTTCCAATACACCTGTCCCTGCCTACCATTACTGACCCTAGTATCGAGAAAAAATCAAAACCCCTGGGGTCACGCTGTGCTTACTCACAATAAAATACATCATCTTACAACTCATTTACAAAATAATATCAATAGATTATACATATCAAAACTACTATTTATACATGTAGTGTATTTAGAGTACAGACAGTAATAATTGACAAGTTTAAATGTGGCACATTGGAGTTCATCAACAACGGTGTTCCTTGATGGTGAGTGTTCCTTGATGGTGAGTCGGGATAGATGAATTTACAATGTCCTTGTTTGAAAGATCTTCAGATCTCTCGATTCGTAATGTCCATCAACATCTGACCCCTTTTCTGCCTCTTGGGATCTCTGAATACCAGTCCCCCACAGTGGTACTCCCCACGCTAGTCTGAAGGGAAAGATAGAAACAACAGCCAATATCTTTTCTTCAAAACATCAAATGCAGATTTCACAACAACAGTATTATACGTGTCAAACTATTACTACTCAGAAAATCATCTTTCAAGCCACCCTTTTCAGCCATACTATCATATACTTAAATCCCCTTTTTCATAAGCTGTGGTAATATAACATAGGTGTTATAACTTATGATAAAAGACTTGATTCACTAAATTAAAGTCATAATCCAAGTAGATACTCAGAATGGATATTTATCCACCAAATCACCTTCTAATACTAATCCCTCATCTTCTTCTGAATCTGTCCTAGGTATTAATGGCAGTTGCATTTGTTCCCCCGGCATTACAATTCCAACCCATCTTAAAATCATTGCCTTAGCAAAAGTCAATATCAGTGTGCAACAACAGAACATTACACATAGCGACAAAAGCGCAGCACCAAACAACTGAGCCAACAATGTTCCCACATAACGATTGAATCCAGCTTTTTGCAGAATTTTTCCATGCCCGGCACTCCCAGGAGATTAGATATTAAAGTCTTTTAATATCTCCTACAGCAGGTTGTGTTCCCACCATGATCTCTTCCAACTTTGCGATCCAAGGATGTGCTCCGTCTTATAGAGTTGGCAATTTTTCCAAAACATCAGACATGTCTGTATTCTGCCAAGGCTTGTATTCCAATGTCTGTCCTCGGATGATCACTGGACACATCTTGTCACATGATGTTCCTTTTCTTGGGCGCAATGCATATCCCTTGTCCACTTTCTGAGAGCCTTCCGTCCTCAATTCCTTCTTCTGCATCTGTAGCTCCTTCAGTTGTTTTTCCAGTCTGTTCTGCTTCTCTAAACTCATAGCAGTGTCCACATGAGAAAGGCATTGGTCTATACGCCTCTCTACACTTCTCATAGCCCTGTCGATGTCTTCTTCCATTCTTGAACTGGCTGTGGTCGGGAAGAATCCTCTTGAAGTACAAAGACTTGTGGGTCCCTTGTCTTGGTCGTCATCTTCATTTTCACTTTCATCAGAACTCTCATCAGTGGAGTCCTCATACCGTCTAGTCTTGCCTCCTCTCCTTTCTGCCCTCACCAGGATCCGTCTGACTGCTGGATCATATCCTCCTCTGGCTTCTTCCCAAGCACTCTGATCCACATCATCTCCAACTTTTGTCCTCCTGGTCTTCACTGCACCTTCGATTTGCAAACACGTTGTTTTCTTCTTACTTTTGGAAGTTGGATACATCTTTATAATTGTTTCTGCTTTGCCTGCTTCCACTATTCGGTCGTCCTCATCTCTGATACGATAGTCTCCCTCTTGAGTGATCACTGGAAGCTGGGGATAGATCTCCTTAGACGTCACCTCCTTCTCATATGGTGGGGGATTTTTTACTGGGTTGACATGTGAAAATGGTGCACTAATTTCTGCCATCTGCTTTTCTGTGCCCCTTACCTGTCTCTCTATGTCTTCTGCACTCCTCTCTCTCTTATCCTTTGCTGCTTTAACCAATTTCTGTCCCTCTTGTTCAAACAACTGAAGAATGCCAAGCTCCATCTGTCTCTTCTCCTTACGTTGTTCCCCCTTCTTACCTTTCTTTTGGTTTGCCTTGTATGTAGCCACAAGCACCTGCATTACCTTAATTACATCTGGATTAAGAGTCCCCTCCACTGGCCATGGTTGGTCAATGTCAGGCCAACGCTTATGCCATTTCTCTGATGTCTTACTTATGCCTTTAATTAATGGATTATTTTTCTTAACCACATCAACAGGAGTAATACCTTTTGAAGTGTTGGTACCCATAGTTGGCATACTAATAGCCTTTCTATGTTATTTAAGTGTGGAAAAAAAAGATGACTTAAATAATTGAAGTTACTACCCTTTCACTATCTACTTACAATTATACTATGTATTTGTAAATTACTTGGATGGTTATTGAAATTAAGTGGATGGGTTATTAAAATTATACTGAGGTTTGCCAACTCCAGAACAACCCAGACCTTAAAGATGTATGACCACTATGCAATAGTAAATTCTCCTAAAGTAAGACTGATGCCACCAAATACTTTTGAATCTAATCTCCCCAAAAAAACACAAGATATTACAATAGTAAATGCTCCAATGTATCTCTATGCAGACTACATGTCTTAACAAAAATGTGTAACCCCCAAATACTTTCTCCTGCGTATTCAAATTCACTAACCAATCAGTCTGTTGCCAAGCTTCATACAGAGTCCTTTAAACTGTAAGTAGTATGCAATTAATAGTACTATAACTGTGACTGCACATGTTTTTTAAGTGCAGGTGTGTACAGGGAAGTAATTTGTGGAAAAACACACTAGCCTGATCTGCCGTCAGCACAGCTTCTTCCACTCAGTCCACGTAACTCTTCTGTCCCGTCGCTCACCAGCAGCCCCTCCTTACTTCCTTTTTCTGTCTCCTCTCACATCCCATAAAAGAGAAAAGGAGAATCACGCCAGAGTTAATATTGTCATAAACTCTCAAGGTCCATAACAATTCACTGTAAACATACATTTTCCATCCTAGTTCCATCCACTTTCCATACATCTTCCTTCTGTTCCTACATACTAAAATACCATCTTGAACCATTCTTCATATCCCCAAGGGACTCTTAGCCTACTGCCAACATAGTTTCTCAACTATCATCATAAAATAGACTATTCCGCTTAAACCAATTTAACACTCTTCACCTTCTTAAGCCCAAGTGTATATGTATGTTGACATGCCTGACTCTCCCTTAGCCAGGGGTCATAGGTAAACCAGAAACATATGTGTGCAAAGCCTATCTTCACACTAGTATGTATGGTGGATAGTCCCCTTTCTCCCGCTGTGCAGAAAGGGAGAGAAATACCAGCAAAACAGAAAAACTAATTTAACCCATTGAGGCTCACTAGTTCCTCTCATAAAGTAACCCTGTGTAAGGTAACTACCAACATGAGTGATACTAGTGAAACAACATTATCATCATAATGGTCTGCACCCTGAACAATTTGCATAACAGTTCATACTGGGTCTAATAATCACTTAGGTTTAATGCATTCTCAAAGCACAACCAGCACTCCAAGCCACACACTCACTGCACTCACTGCCACAGAACATCAAGAAAATCACCACCTCCATTATAATAATCCCAAAGACAGTTGGCTAGAAGCACTATAATAGTCTATTCTTCAACACACGCCATACCAAGAACATCACTGGACCCATTTCAACACAGGAAAAACAACAACCGTAGACATCTTTTAACCCATACAAACCAACCATTCTACCATTACTATTCTCTAGTCATACTTCTTATGAACACATATTTAACAAGACTAATATTATTATTGTAATATATTATCTCATATGACACCACAACCAAACTCTTAACCATGAACCATCATTTCTCCTCATAGGAAAAATCTCACTCTGCCAGGCCCCTGTGCTCCTGCATATCTTGTCATTAACACTGCATTACACATCTGGCGCTCAGCCACGCCTTAGCCATTGCAAAACACAGAATCACAAACCTATTACTAAATTCCTTTAGTAACCACTCGCCTTTATATAGTTATATGCAAACACAAAGTGTATATTTAATACACTCCTCTACTTATCTTACATTATGGCTATCATATTATATCAACATTCTACAATCAGTATTAATTTCATTTATTCCTTCTCAACAGTAACATACCAGAGACTATTCTCCTACATTGCTGACCCATACTACTCATCTCAACCATATATAAACTTTCCTTCAAATTAGACATACTACTAATATCACCTCTTCTACATGCACATATATACACATATATATATATAAGTAACTTTGAATTGATTTAAATTTGTCTCTCAGATGGTAGGTTGAAATTACACTTTAAAAAAAAAAAAAACCCACATTCCAGGATCCACACGACAATCACAGGACTTATTAACAGTATTCTTGTACTGTACATGACCTGGTGCCAATATGGGCTGTTTTGGTGGTTTATGAAATTTTACCCTTACCTATCTCCCTCTCTGTTATCCAGACAGGGCTCATTAATTTTCCTATACCTCATTCCAACCCACACATCTGAGAAACCTATTTATTTAACATTACTGTTCTATAATCATTATCACTTAACTATGTTTATGGGATCCCTTTATCTATCATTTGCCATTAAACAATAACACAAACTAGACATACAACACATAACAAACTAGACATACAACACATACCATTCACTCCTTTTTTTTTTTTTTTTCCTCTCTCTATGGGCCCCCATATTTTCCTTTAAATTTACAACCTCCCACAAAGGTACACATAGTCTGAAACAATATCAGAATTAATTTAAATTGCATGTCCCCTTTAAATCTTTGCATAACCTCAATTAATCTGGCTTTTATTGCTTCTGGTGCACAGACTCAAATACAGCTCCTCCTCCCCGTAAGGAGTGACTCTCAGGCCCCATACTTTTGTCAGAAGAGACCTCCTGCAAGGCATAGGATCTCAGAAAGCCAACGAGATCGGGTATTTGACCATATGCATGTTTTTTTTTTTTTTTTTCAATAAAAGCCAACATTATGGAGAGTTTGTGAATTACTCTCCTCTTACCAAACATATCCCTTTTAACCCAGACAAAACATGACAAAGAAAGGGAGGAGGGTACCAGCCCCTCAGCCTCCACACACAGACTGACACACACACATAAATCCCTGGGCACGCGCACACACACACACACACACCCCAAGTCGACTGTTTTATGCTAACCCTTAAGTCTTCTCTTCTGTGCACTATACCCTTTTCTCTTTACTTCTGACACTTAGATAAGTACTCACCCCTCTTTTCTTTTTTCTCTTGTATTACCCTTTTTACTCTAAAAACCCCTTCTTTTCTCTTTTCTCTTGTATTACCCTTTTTACTCTAAAAACCCCTTCTTTTCTTCTCTTAAACTTCCCATATTTCTCTTTTTCTTCTACAACACCCCATATTTCTCTTTGTTTTTCCGTAACATCCCATAGTACTTGTCTTCTTCTATAACACCCCATGTTTCTCTTATATCACCCTGTTAAGCTAACTTTCACACTGCAACCTGAACCTGCTCACGTCTTACAATCCTAAGAGAGACAAGGGCCCTAGCTCTCAAAGCCTGCATGGCGCAAATTAACATGGCCTTATCAATGTTACTCACTGCTTTTTCAACAACACCCCTTTTGTGTTCCTCATTTTCCTTATACCTTGTCATTACTCTTGTTCCTATGTATTTTCTCATTCCTTACACCCCCGTATTGTGGTGGCACAACCCACAAACGACCCAAATTTAGAACAGAGTCTCCTCCCAAATAATGTCACAACCTCAAATTTTACAATTAACACGCCAGTGCAGCCTCACAGCACACATCCCAGCACAACGCTGAAACCCAAGCTCGAATAGTGAGAAAAGTGCTCACCGTGTATTGTTGGCTCACGAGCAAAAGTTTTCCACGTGGTACCGTCTGGTGCCGCCGGAAGTCACAGCTTGCCCCATGTTGGGTGCCAAAATTTGTCGTCTCGGTTCGTCTTCCTCTGGAGATGGACTTGTTATTCAAAAAGGAGAGTCTGTAGCCACCGTCTTTAGTTGTAACAATAATATATTTTATTGCAATCGAAAGAACAGTGTGGAGAGAGTCTGCCAATTCTGGGTGCCCTTCGGTCTCTCTCTCTCCGACTTAGGAATACCTTGAGTTTTTATACCTTATTTCACGCCACATTCTGTTGGAATGTTGCCATATATGGAATGTTTACATTTCATCCATAGGGAACAGCCATTAGCTCCCCCATTACCTAAGTGGTCCATGGCCACTTCTGGACAGCGTTTAACTCACTGACACGTCTGCCCAACGGGATGTCCAAATCTAAACAGCATCTTATGTCTGTTCAATTTGTGTAGATTTGGTCAAGAAACGGGACCCCCTTTCTTTTCTACATCTGCAAAGTCAATGAATATACTACAGTGGTTTTAAAGATTCACTTTTAAACACACTCCGTCAATGGGCCGCCAGAGAGACAAATTTGACACATCAGCAGACACGTTGTCTGTCGTCCAGAGACCAATGACGAATGGGGAAGATGAATGTCATGACGAAGCGCCTGGCTCCAATAAATTAATTTGAGAACACCGCTCGTCATTTAAATGAGATTCGTGCTCTGTTTGATATAAATCACAATAACCTTCCCCATTTTCAGCTTCATTCACTTCTAAGACACATCGCCAGTACCCAGCTCGCTGAGGTTTTTCGCCTGCAGGTGACTCATTGATCTCTTCCCCCAGAATCCATTAACCCTGAGTCCGTCTCAGAGTCCTGGCTGAGAATAATGGCTGTGATTGGGAAATCTGGGAATGCTGCTAGTGTCTGGGCCTGCTCAGAGTGCCTGAGGGGGGGTGTGGTGATTCATACCCTTGACCGTTTCTGCCTCGCTACAACTTAGCAGTGTTTACTGATTGGGTGAAACCCATTATGAGCTGCCCAGCTGTGGACAGAGAGAAGTGGTATCATCACAGAATTACAAATGGCTGGAGTAGGCACAGCCTGCTGTACCGTGGCAGTGCATAAAGAGAAATAACTGTCATAAAATGTGATGGGTCAATTCTTATGATTGTAGAAATATGGTTTCTGGTAGAATCAATTCCAGCATGCAGTTATATTCAGCGATTTACAAATATATGACAAATTGATCCAGTTGTAAAATCCAATTGGCTGAGCCACAGTGAAAGATCACCACTGTCCACAAAAATAGCAACTCATAAATAGCAACTTTACATAACTTTACATTTAAAAGACAAAACTTTCCTCACTCTTATTATAAGTTGATGTAATTGATTTACAGAATATTGTATATATTATATAGAATATTGAAAAAAAAAATTAGCTTTTTTTAACAATATAAAATTGCATATTGTTTTCCATTTAATCTTCCAATTAAGAAACTCTACATTTAAAAAAAATAAAATAAATATACATTGTATTACATTGTAATATTATTATTATTATAATATTATTTTTGAGGTTTATCAAAAAACCTCTACATACTGAAATGGTTCTATAACAGTTCAGAATTTCCCTACAAACAATAACCATTTAATATCCTTTCTTTTAAGAGTGTACTCTGGATTATATAGGTAAAAAAATATGTCATCTACCAGGACATATTTGTACATAACCCGACTTGATGTGCTAGGGTCTAATGTCTTCTCCACCAAGACTGATGATCATGTATTGTACAGAAGAAGCATTTTACAGAAGATCCTACTCTATCTGAAAGCAGCAATGTGAAAGTTTGTGCAGATTAGTATTACACATGGATACGGAAGCATGGGAGGAGTTGCTGAGTAAGCAAGCTACGTGAAGTGTCTAGGAACCTCATACAAAAAAAAATCATGTGACAGCTTTTGCTAGAAGAGAAAATCATGTTACTCAATCGATGGTAGAAGACTGCACATGGAGAAGGTAGTGAGTGACTTATGTCAAAAAATCTGATTTTTCTGATTTCTCATTCCAAGTAAATTCTATTAAGGTGCAGTGTTATGATGATGTCAGCAAAAGTGAAGTAGAAGCATTCTCAGATTTCTTGCAGCTGAGCTGGTGGTCTCATAAGCTTTGAATTGGCTTAAGGAACAGCACAGACGTTAGCTCTGTCTACTGTGTGAAGTAATATTGTCAAAATGACAGTAGTAGGATATGATGAGCCAAAAGGCCTGCGGCAAACTGAGCTGCTGGCTTAGTGGTTCATCTTGCTCCACCACTAAGGAGAGCGTTCAACCATACTTTTGGCCGATGGCTCATTGAAACCATATGGCATATACGGTACATTACGTTTACTGTCCAGTGAAGGTCAGAACCTTTACTAGTTCATTGTATTTGTGGTAGATGTTTGCTCAGATCTCCAATTCCCAGCCTTTGACGAACCACTCCAAGAGGTTGATCATTCTGAGAACTGTAAAGTTCCACCTTATCTTTTAAAACTGCCACATGTTGTACAGCAGCTGAGCATATGAATAAAGTTAATGCAGTTAACTGTATTCAAATTAATGCAGAAAAGTAAATTTATACAATATTCTCCTTATTCTGCACAAAGTACTAGGTTAACATTGCTAAGAAGTAACTGAAGCTTATAGTCGGCCATTACCATCATGTAAACTCCCTAAATCTTTGCACGCTTGCCTTTAACTGTGTACGGTTTGTAAGTGATGCTAAAGGAGACTGATTTATGTGGTTTATGATACGAACCACATACATAAAAAGTATTGGTGAACTGGAATAGGCCCTTTGTTTGGACAATAAATGCCAAAACACCTCTTATGGCCATTTTTACTAGCAGCTCAATGGGGATTCCAATACTATACTAGCGTTAAGTTAATGTTATGTTATTTTGATGGACAATGTATGTAGTCAGAACCCTGATATACCACTTTTTTTTTTTTTTTTTGGGGGGGGGGGGGGGGGGTACTGTTTTGTATTGTTTGGAATGGTGTGCTGAATTGGTGTGCTACTGTTTTATTACTTTCTGGACATCTCAATGTTTGTCATGGGTATACAAGATAAAGCATGTGTTTCAGTCCTGTGTGTCAGACAGCTCTGTCTTTTACCAGTAGGATTTCTTTTTCTTTCTTTTTTAATCATAAGGTATGGTCTTGGCATTATTAAGTGAGATAGTATATATATATATATTTTATACTGTATACAGTTTAGGCAATAACTGCCTGGGTGAAAAGGGTGAGATGAATCTCCTTCTAGGATTGCACTCGTTTTGCTCTCTCCAGAGACACTCAGCAGGGTAAGCGAGGGCTGTCTTGACATCTATATTCATCAATCACCTTCCCCTCTCTGCTCCGACTGTCAGGGGGAATCAGCCACTGCTGATGGGTTTGATTCTGCTTTTTGGATAGGACATTCCAGCAGGAATTTGTGTAAATGACAGGGTGGGTCAGGAAAAACATGAATGGGATCATACAGTATGCAATATTGAAGTGGGAATAGTTATGTCTCTCCATGCTTAGATCAGATGTGATGTGACTGACACGCACATACACACACTTCTTCACTCCGGCTCGTAGCGGGAGTCTGTTGTCCTCATGAAAGAATGAACCATTCTCATTTTTGTATTCACCATCCCAGTTTGAAGAATACTCAAACTGCACTTCGTTTTGGGAACTCCGAATGAAAGACTGGAGGTCAGGCAGCACTGAGCTGTAATTACCTAAAAGTGCTCTGATATGATATCCTACACCATCAGCCGCTTTAGAAAGTATTCACTGAATTGGAAAACATGATCCACATCGCTGCACATTAATATTTGCAACTCATCACAAATGCATATCAATATATTTATGAAAAGCCACAAACTGCCGCAGAGCCGCAGAGTTAAATTCCAGCAAGTTATTAAACAATCTGCTATTCAATAATGCAGATATGTTTGCATTTGTGCTTTTTTAATTTACAGATGTGTTGTATTCGTGTCCCCTAGCCATGACATGCAAGAGGGAGCCTGTTACTATTAAGCCCTTATTAAAACATAATTCATTTACAGCCCCAAATTTAAAAAGGGCTGTTGGAGGAATTAGGATTTTATATTGAATTAAAAGCCCCTAAGAACTGAGTAATTGGCCAATATTTCCCAATATATATTTAATTCCTTGTATTTCTCTGTGCCAGAAATATTTTGATTCCATTGTGGAACCTTCACCCCAGGAGAATCCACACTGGTTCTTTTGCCAGCTCCACCCTTGGACCTCTTCATCATGTATCCAGTCTAAATCTCCACCCTTCCTGGATTTGTTGCTAACTGCTAAAGGGTTTCTGGTTGTTAGTTTTAGTGACTGTTGTTTTAGTTTTGGATTTGCCTTGGCCCAGGCAACCTGTTATGTTGACTGTTTAGCCCATGTGGGCAGTAAATCCTAAAAACTCTGAAAAAAAGCTACTTTTTGCAAATGTAATCCAAATATTCCATATTAATAATTATTACAATCATATTAAAAGCAGTTTTAATGCCTTTATTAAGAAACATAATACATACATTATATTTATATACTATATATATTTATATATACCATAAACTCAATTTTTGCTGTAGTTCTTTACATCGTAACAAGTTTCACAATGAATGGAACAGCAGAAATGCTCCAAAATGACATACATTGACTTCCACTGAAAGTCACGCTGAAGATTTTAGCATGACAACAATATATTCATCTCTGTTGTACTCAAACACTGACTGAAAAATAATATGACACAATCTAAACTCAGCACTCTTCTCATGTTCTCTAAAAGCTTTTCAGTGCGTTATCAATGAAAAAAAAATTGATAACAGCCCAAGTGGGGCTCTAACAGTCTCAACACACATGTACGTTACGTCAGTCTACTGGCAGCTCAGCCCTAATGCTCACCATGTTCGCTCTCT
The DNA here is from genome assembly GCF_030463535.1 of Salminus brasiliensis. Taxonomy (NCBI): domain Eukaryota; kingdom Metazoa; phylum Chordata; class Actinopteri; order Characiformes; family Bryconidae; genus Salminus; species Salminus brasiliensis. The sequence continues at coordinate 32,950,447 of NC_132879.1, forward strand.
CTCGTGTGAGACTGAACAGGCCCTTTTTATGCTGCCACCTGGGCTCATTACACTGAACAGCCACAGGTGCACAGCATCAGGGCGGTGTGGGGTGGTGCCGTGGGCTGGCCTACAGCTCTCCCCCACCTCTTCACAGCCACAGTATCCAAATAGCTCTCTCAGTTGTCTTTTCTCTCTATATAACCACGGCCTCTAGTAAAGGCAGAACCTTTACTAAACATCTCTCTAAACGTCAGCTAATAGTGAACTTCAGGAAGCAGGATAGAATGCACACCCCTAAATCAATGGAACCCCTTTGGAGAAGGTCAGCAGCTTTAAACCTCTCGGTGTTCACATAGCTGAGAAACGTATGTGGACAGGACACACCACACAAGTGGCAAAAAAGGCACAACTTCTCTACCTCAGGTGGCTGAGAAGGCTGATGAATCCCCTCTTTCTCCAGGACATTCTACACCTGCACTGTGGAGAGCATTCTGACGGGCTGTATCACCACCTGGTATGGAAAGTTTTGCAGAGCTTTGCTTTCTCTTGAGCGGAAAGCTCTGCAGAGGGTGAGGCGTGCAGCCCAGCACATAATCAGGGTTCAGCTTGCAAACCTTCTGTATTTATACACCAGCCACTGTCTAAGGAAGTCCAGGATTATTAAGGACTCCACCCACCCAAACCACTGCCTGTTCTCACAGCTGCCCAACGGCAGGATCTACAAAAGCATCTAACCCTAGGTCATCAGTTAGTAGTAGTGTATCAGTCCAGTTTGTCACAAAGCATCGGCCTCACAACACAATAGGTCTCATCACACCTCCACCCCATAGAAACACACTCTGCACACTGCACCCTGCACTGCATTTACTGGACCTGTGACCAACTGCTCAGTCACACTGCACCCACCAAAGACTTCTCCCTAATCACACTACACTTGAATTCATATCTTATCCAATGACTATATGTAATGTAAAGATTTCACAGATTATATATCAAACAGTGCAATAATGTATGCATAGTGTAAGTTAAATGTATGTATGTGTATATATATATATATATATATATATATATATATATATATATATATATATATATATATATATATATATATTCACTCACCTTTACATCTATGTTGATATGACAATAAACAAAACATTTGTCAGGGTAACAGAGCTCCTTAAGATCAATCAACCAACCAGTAAATCAACCCTAACCTGCAATGAGGAGGGTACTGTAATATTATAGAGTACATCCCACAAACACCCCTTTTTCTATCAGCTATTATGAATTCAAACATGCACTTGTACCAGAGAACAAACAATAACTTTATTTAAGCAAAATAAAAGCCTCAGTGTTTATTTGCAAAATGGCTCAAACATGGATGCAATACTGTGAACAGAGCTTACTACAGCAAAAAGATGAAACCTCTGCAGAAAAGCAGTGCATATTGAGAAGCCGTTTAGCAGCAGAAGTCTGTTTGCTGCTGATACTATTTATATTAACATGCTCCTCTGGCAAAGTCGCAGACATGCAGCACGTCGACGTCACCCAACAATAAATCTTTAAGACATGCAGAATTTTAACAGCACACATTCATGGCTTTCAGATTCATTTGCCAGTAAAAGTGCTGGAACAATGAATATTATGATGACCAGACCCTTTGCAAAGGGCAGATGTGCCATGGGCAAACTGCATAAGCACATTCCTTGATAAAGGAGAGGGCCAAGGTATTAAGATGGCCCTTTATTCCGATTTTCATTTGAAAGATCCATGCTTTGTAATAGGCCTCTTATATAAATCTAGACTAGTTATTATAGGTAAATGCTATTTCATTTCAATGTGCTCATTTATTTATTCTGGTCTTAAAACCAATCTTACAAGCATTCTTTAATAGAAAACCAATAATGAATGCTGCTTCCCGTTGACAGCCTCTTTTTATCTCTTGGTTGCTTTCTGTAATCCTGTTCCTAATTTGCTAAGATTATACTCTCTGTTGAGCTAGCGGTGAGCTGGAATTAATCTGCTCTCATGCCCCTGGATAACAGTTACCCCAGTAACTTTACCCCTGGGCATTTCAGCCTTCTACATCGGGGAAGGCTTCACATACCTAAGCACTAAAAATTAGGTCATCTTTTACAGAGATGCACAACATTTATATTTTAATAATGAATTATTTTTCATTATTCTTCATGTCCTGACAAATTCTTGACCCCTTGCACAAACAATCTAACAAACAAATACAACTGAAGTGGTATTTCTTAACTCCTTAAATCCCAAGAATACTACACCCTAAGGTAATAATGATAATGATGCCAGATCAGTAGACAAATGAACAGATTATTCGTAGGACTAACATAAATAGGTAAACACTGTTTAAGTTTCTGTGTGAGCTGCATCCATTGTGAGCTATCCATGGCATTTAGATTGAAATATTTTAAACATTCCAGCATTTTGTTACTACAAACAAACACTCAGAACTCAGGCAGTATTTCCCAAATCACCTCAGATTACTCCATAATGCCTTTCTTAAGGTGATGTCACTTTGTTCTGCTGATCAATTAGATGCAGAAACTGTAAAGATTAAGCATGAATTGTTATTAATTAATTCATTTATAGCTATGACATGGATGATGAACTGGGCAGTTCCTTGACAGTTTCTATGGGGTTAGTAAGGTGTTGTTCGGTTGTTGATGAAGCGTTGCTATATTTGATGGTAATATGTTTGTCTAAATTTGGCTAAATGGTTGAATGCAGTTGTTTGGCTTTGGCTTGCTGGCAGTGCTTGCTTTTACCGGTTTTGTCGTGATGGCGAGCTGGACTTTGGCAGGGAGTCAGAATTCGGCAGAACACTGAGGCTGGCTGATACCGACAGCACTAAGTGCATGTGTACAGGAAAAGATTCATTACATCCAATTAGATTGTTCACATTCATGTTGCATGCCCACGAATCGGACGCTTATCCAATCTAGGACCACATATGAAAGTGACTCAAATCAGATTTGAAAAAAACATGTTTGACGTCCCCACAGAACTGAAAAAAATCTGATCTGTGCACATTAATTAAAAAAAATCTGATTTGAGTCACTTACGTATGGTAATGTGAACACAGGCTACATGATGTTGAAAGTCCAATATTTATAAACCCATTGAGGCCAGATTTGTGCAGATTAGACACAAACCTTAAAATCTAACTGGGCGGAGCTACATGGCTCCTAAGGCTTTTTTTGTTGTAGGGCATGAGACAAGAAATCTGTGGGGAAAAATTGTCTTGCACAATGTACAATATAAGAAGTCACAGGGAGTACTTGTCTATTGATCTACTGAAGTTGCATGTCTGCATGACGTGTGGTTTGGTCTGCATGTATTTTAAGGTAAAAGAAGAAGCAGAACAACAACAACTAGAACAAGAAGAAGGAAAATCCTAATCTTTTTAAAAGGTTTTCAATAAGGACCTATAATAATCTTCTATACTGTAATATTCTCTTGGAGGCTAGATTACACCTGGCGGCTGTAGAAGAGGACAGTCTGGTATTGGCTTTAGGATTATAAGGATATCAGTGAAGGAAAAACACAACTAAACACATGCAGCAGGATTCATTATTATCATCATCCTCTCCCTCCCTCTCTCTCCCTCTCGCTTATTCTCACTCATGCAATCTCTTCTCCTCTCCATACAGTGGCAAAGCTTTAGCTCAATGTCACACACAGTGAGACAGATAAACACACACTGAGGGCTTAATTTCTCAAGGCCCCACTTCCTCCAGAACACACAAGGGACTGAGAGATTAGTTTTTTTAATTTCATTTTATTTTTATACCACAGCTTTGATAAATACTTGATTACAAACAGTGAATTCACATTCCAAGGGTGCTGATTATTTTAAAGTGACTCCAGGGCAAAACATTATTTAGTGGGTTTTTATGATAATGGTGTTTTCATTTGCTTGCCCTATGCAGGCTTGATGCCGTCCAGTGATATCACAGCAGTCTGTCAAATGGCTTTCTCTCACTTCTGCTGCTTAATATAAGGTTAATATAACCTACTTTTACGGAACTAGTTATTACTGCCATGTGAGCATGCTGAAACAGTGCTCCTCTGGCTCTGTTAGAGTATTGCTAACATGGCTGTCAGTGCTGCAGTATATCTCACAGTGAGCTGCTGCAGACACTGCTATTGTTTTGCAGGTGATGCCATGCTGAGTCTCACGTCATGAATCATTTTGATGAGCTGCTCTGGTGCTACATTAGCACAGGGGATAGATACGTGGTTCACTTTGAGTGAGAATAGGCGTTAACTATAAACATAGGCTGTGTGGGGGTGTGTGTGGGTGTAGGGGTGTGTGAGAGAGAGAAAGAGTGCATGGCTGTCTGTTTGTGGGTGATTTATACACTGCGTATCTCCCATGTTCTCTGATCTGGGGCATGATGGAATGGGTTGATAAGGTAGCGGTGAGGCTTCAGTGTGAATAATAGGTGCTATACATTACAGCAGGAGGCTGAAACAACTCAGTTAACAAAGAGCAGTGTAGTGAAGAAGAGTGTGATCAGCGGGCAGAGAAGCAGGGAGAAGACTAACTGGGAGACAATAAGGCTATGATCAGATTCCCCACTGCTTCTGCTGGTGCTGGGCCTCTTTCCTGCAGGCAAAACACTGGGTTTTTAGATGTAACCGATATTTAGATAATCTCTTAAATGATTTAATTCCTGGACTTCATATCCATGTTCTGCCAAGACATTCCCACCTGGTTATTTAAACAAATAAACAAACACACCCTGCTGAGAAATACAGCTCAAGACCAGCTTTTGCTGGTAGTCGGTTTCAGATGGTCTAAGTTGGTCTTTGATGGTCAAAGTGGTTGAAAAGCTGCTCATCCAGGGGAAAACCTGCCTATGCTGGTAAGCCAAGGTGAGTTGACTTATTTTCCAGCAAAGGTGTTTTTTTTTTTTAAAGAAAATCGTAAAATTATATCTTGAAATTATATAAAACATACAAGAATAAAACCATTCAAAGCTTGTAAAATAAAATTATTCTTATCCGCTTATTGCTGGTCAAGGTGCATTGGGTGCAAGGCAGGAATACCCCCTGGACAGGGCACAAAACATACAAACAAGCAAAAATAAAAGCTTAATCAGTAATGAAAACTGTGGGCCATTTCAGCCTAACTCAGCCTGTAATCTGCTTTCACCTCTTTCCTTTTCTGCTGATTCTTCAATTAAAGCAATAAAGTGTGGTCAAAGTTGAATAAACAACGTCTGCAGAGCTACCATTAAAAACATAATTAGCAAGCCATTATATAGCTCTTGGACATCACAAAGCCACGGGCATGTTTCTTTAGCTAACTCTGTCAATTTAAAGATAATGAGCTTGCCTGTGGTCTAATGCATAATGAAAAGCCAAAAAACTGCCATTAGATATTTGGCTAGCTAACCAAATAAGACAATATCCACTTGATCGAGTGTTTTTCCTTCTGCTGGTCTGATGTGACGTGACTGAAGATGATTTTTGGTGCTCTCAGGCGATATAATTAGCATGCTACTTGTAACCAAGAGGAACATCCACATCCACTCCTGTGTGGGTGAGGATCAATTCACAGCATCAACAAAAATAGATGAAACCCTTTATATACTTCATATACTTCATCATATACTGATTTGTATACTGCTGCTGTCCAGTGAAAACCATGTCTCTTCATTTTTGTTCATTTGTAGTTTGAACCCTGTAGCTGCTCTGTACAATGTGTAAATAATGCTGGATGAATGGACCAATAGAAATGCCATAAATGACTTGGAATAAACTCTTATTTTACATTGACTTCCATTTAATTCCAGAAGAGACATTCACCAGAAATGTACTCAGTGCAATTAAAGATCTTTTAAATAGCAAATAATGTTGTTCCACAGAGCTCTGGAAACTCTGAAGTCCTATGAGGTTTACCTTATCTCTTTTAACCTCATCACCATGTAAAAAAATGTAAAAAGCAGGGCGAAACTTGTAGGTCCCAGTTCATTTTAGAGCACTGTCATTTTATTGGCAAATGATTACACAAGTGAGGTCAACAAGACTAAAATATAAGCCGTGTTAGTCAAATTATTCAGTTAAATTAGGTTGCACTGAAAAATTATTACATTACATACAGATCATTATAAAATAGATGCCAAATACAACAGTATATGTAGCTGTAGCTCCTAGCAAGTTTATGCAATCATGAAATAAGAAGCTTTGAGGTCAGGAAAAAGCTATTCTTTAGTTTATGTGCACAAAAAAAACAACAACTGAGGATTAAACAGTTAAGAAGCCAACTGTACAATTACTGAACTCCACATTTACTGACCTGTTGTTATTCAGCTTTGCCACAGTAAACACAGTCTTCTATTCAAAGGTACACTGCAATGCATGGCCCAGAACCACGTACTGAAATTTGAATACATAAATAATTAAATGAGCAATATAACAAACAAACAAATAAACAATAACATGAATTATTATAAGTGCTTTCCGATCCGAACCAAGAGAACACAACTGACCATTAAACAGTTGATTTATTCAATGTGGACACACACACTTTTAAATTAAAGCTAAAAGCTTGCACACTCACCTCATTATCACTGTTTCATAGGCTGGAGTACACAGCCAGATTCGTGCCACTGTTCAGGTACTCAGGGCCTTGCAGCACCTGTAGATTTTCCTCAGTGCTGCTACTGGTCACTGGCAACGTTTTCACTGATGCAAAAAGTAATGAATGTTTGTGACCTGTCTACTCTCAACGGCCACCCTTAAAGTGTGTATTGGAACAGCTGAAATAGAGCCATGGCCCGTCAGTGGCAGCGTTTGAAGATTGAGGCTTTAGCATGTCTGGCCTGCCTAAACAGATAGCAAGAGGTGTGATGGTAAATGACAGCCATGTTTTCACAGCCACCAATCAGTCAGCTCAGCAGTCAAGTGCAAATGCCACAGCATTCATTGCAGCACAAATGCTCTTTGCTCTCCCACAGCCCAGCTATCTCCATCTATCCTCGCTATCTCAGAACAGGCTGTCTCAGCATGGCAGCCGCCATTCAACAATGCCTATGAGCGACAAGACATTTTACAGAGTGTATCATTTACCTTGTCTGCTGTCTGCTTACAAACATGATGTCATTGAAATGTCCCTGGCAGAGCACAGGAAACTATTAATTGATATTTGGTGGAAGTTGGAGCTGTCACTAGAAGTCCTGAAACACTAGAAATGCTTATGGTGTAAGAACAGCTTATAGTGTATATACTTTAATCTTAACATAAATGTGCTAATGAATGCATTAGATAAGCATTTTAAGCTGTCCTTAATTTAGGGTAGGTTGTACAATATAAATAAGCCGGAGCTTTCCTGTCTGATGTGTGTTTAGCTCCAGTCTGGTAGTCAGCTGAAGACTTGCAGTGTGTTTTTGAGAGAAGAGGTGGTTAAAGCTGGTCACCTAGTGCGGATCCCTGTTGGATTCCCCAACTTTCGCTTTTTTGGGTGCCCAGTTTGAACTGCCCTTCTGCAGACACAGGAAAAGCCGTGATCATGAGGCACGGTTCATGTAGCGACTCATATTCCTATAGCAAAGTCTGCAGTGTCAAAAACTAGATATTGACCCAAAGTGGGTATTGTATTTGACGACATAGCAGTTTTAAATGTCAAAGGCTTTCATTAATAGGATGGGAGTATGCATGTTTAGGGGCGTAAATACTTTTAGGTAACAGTTTTGGGGTTTTGGAACTGGTCCATTGTTCAGCCCTGTTTGAACACAGTGTTTAAGGGTTTACGGTGCTCATTATTCAGCTGTTCCAAGGTAAATACAGTTTTCCATTTTAAGGCACCTTTAAATTAATGGCCGAGAACCACATGCATAAATTTGACTTCACAATGCACAGTGGCTGAAACTGCTCACTTGTCACGTCCATCCAAGGGCTAAAGGAAGCGATTGCCCAGAAGCCTGAGAGTCTTCCTGTTTCACACAGAGAAGAAGGCTCTTCACTTAGTTGATATCTGAAAGATCCTTTTCATTCCACATCAAGTCTGCATTAATTAAAGCCTTAGCCTAGTCACACTTTATGAAGCTCGCTTGTCTTACTGCACAATAAAGCCTCTGTGCAGTGAAATACACACCCACCCGTATGTGTGTGTGTGTGTGTTTGCCCAGCTGCTCTTTAGTATTACTCTTCCGGGAACTGTTAGTGAAACTGAATTAACCTGTGTTAAGTCAACACAGTCATTGGCAGAGCCTGCACATTCTGCTTAAAATAATAGATAAAAAAGTGAGTTTTTTTTTTTACAATTATTTTTTGCCCAATTCTTTCCCCACTGTTAGTCATTGGCAAATGCAGCCCACAGTCTTAATGAGTAATACCACATGTTTCCTCTGTAACATATGTAGCCAGTCTTCACATCTTTATTAATTACTGCAAATGCAACCTAGGTTGTAGGTTTAATGTGGAAAGTGGTGCAGACATCCATTTAGCAGGGAGTCTAGAGGGCCTACCCCAGAAAAATGTTAGTAGTTTTTAATTAGATTTCCTGAATTTTTACACAATATACTTGGGGGCACCCATGTTTTGGGCAACTCAAAAGGGAAGCCATTCCATCGCTTGTGGTCAGCAACACTGAATGCCCTGTCAACAAAATTACAACTAAGCCAGCTTAGACGGAAGAAAAAAGCAGGTCAGATGTTTATGCTGTCTTCACCAATGCTTTCTGGACAAGCGTAGGACAAGAGTTGGACAAGCTTTGTGGAACACTGGAAAAAACCCCAGTGAGTTTCCACAAGCTACAGTACACTACATACACTAAGTCTGAATTATGCTGTTAATTGAAATTAGGTAGATGGGGTCTGTACTGGGGGCAGTGGTGGCTAGGGGGCAGTGGTGGCTAGGGGGCAGTGGTGGCTAGGGGGCAGTGGTGGCTCAGCGGTTAGAGCGCCGGGATATCGATAACAGGGTTGTGGGTTCGATTCCCGGGCTCGGCAAGCTGCCACTGTTGGGCCCTTGAGCAAGGCCCTTTACCCTCTCTGCTCCCCGGGCGCTGGAGTTGGCTGCCCACCGCTCTGGGTGTGTGTGTGTACTCACTGCCCCTAACACGTGTGTGTGTGTGAGTGTGTGTTCACTACCAGATGGGTTAAATGCGGAGGACACATTTCGCTGTACAGTCCACACTGTACAGTGACGAATACGTGCACCTTTACTCCGGCAAAGGCCGGAAAGGGACAACACAAACCACGCACAACTACACTTAAGAGGATGCAAAAATAATGTTGTACCATGAAAACTGTAGTGTAAGAGTGGTAGACTGTGTATGTAGTATGGAAGTGTATGATTTATTCATGAATAAACTGTTTCAGAATACTGGGTGTAAATAAGCCTCTATGGGACTACGTGGGCAGTAGTGGGCAGGAACATTCAGGTTGTGGGTGGACAGGACAAATGATGGGATTTTCTGTTGGAGTGAGATGAAATCTAGTGGGAGCAGGTGGGAGTGGGCTAAAATCCTGCAGGAGCGTGTGGGAGCAGGACTATGAAATCGGTCCTTAAAATACAATGAACTCATATATTATATATTATAATTATGATTTAGCCAACATGCTAATGCTAGCCCAATTACACAACATTAAAGCTAGACTTGATCACCTTTTACACGCATTCTGAATAAGTTTAATTTGAAATGTGAAATACATTAAATGTAATCATAATTATATAATAGTTTAGCTTTATAGTAATTTTATAGTTCTAATCTAAATATAATAATTAGGTGTTATTGGAGCTTTTTTTTGTTAAGCTTGCCCTTGCCTTGCTATAAAATAATCTATTTGTGGGCGGAGCATGGACAGGACAAATGGCCACCATTACTCTAAAACTACATAGCAATGGTACCCCCCCCTACCCCCAGGAAAATACAGAGGGGCCCTCAGGACAAATATAAATATACAGCTAGCCTTAAAATAATGCAGGCAAAGGCTCTGGCATAGTTATGAATATTTGTTTTTGGCTTAACACATAGAAGTAATGAAAGGAACAGGTAGGCCTTAACTTTATTAGCAGGATTTAGAGCCAGAGCTGGCACGAGATGAGTGTGTGTGTGTGTGTGTGTGTGTGTGTGTGTGTGTGAATGAGAGAGATAGAGAGAGTGAGAGAGAGAGAGAGAGAGAGCCTTGTTTAAACTGGTTCATGTGGTCTGTGACTGAGTGGCGAAAGCCTCATCATCACACACCTTCTGGTGTCACACGTTCAGAGAAATTCTTCTAAGCTTAATACCTGCTCAGCTAAACACACACATGCGCACACACACACAAACCTCTCTCTCTGAAGAGGCCAGTCAACCTGTTGTCACACTCTGTTTGATTAGGCCTCTGGGAGGAGTTTGGTGGCTATGGCAGGCCAGGAGCTTCTCCATATGCTGCTGCTTTATACGCTGAGGAGGTTCTTTGTGAGAGAACATTAATGGGTGTTGAAAAATCAGCTAAAATACTTTTTATGTGTTTGTGATGTCCAGTCTTAGTATATTGACTTCACAAAACAGTGTGAGAATCTGAATCCATCCATGCAAAAGCCATGGTGCCTAGCCATCCTGAAACCTGCAAATAGCACTCATATATAAACTGCACCGTGATGCAGTGGTCAGGCATCAGTGCATATTTAATCAGTGCTAGTTAGTTTGCTTCCACAAATAATTGGTCCTATTTAAGAGAATGATTCTAAAAAAAAAGGAGGTGGATGGATAGAGTGAGCATCGTTATTCCGGTCACAGAAAGGAAGGCCTTGCTCACAGAATCTCAATGAGATATGTGAGTATAAATAACCTTTTAAAAGTTTAAAGAACTGCCACATAATGTGAATGTTCTATACAATAAAAGTCTGATAAATGACCTCAGAACAAGCCTGCAGTGAGAACAGCAGCAGCAGTAAATTAGTAACAATCAGAAGGCTAAGAGAGGTGAAATGGTGCCAATGAGTAACATATTTAATTCAGACCATCGTTATGGTCACTTTTGGATGAACCTATGTGGAAGACCACACTAACATCTCAGTGTTTCTGGAACTAGCAGATCTAAGCTAAGCTAAACTTTGTTCTGGGTTACTGTATTTTTAAACATTAATTTGCATATGATATCTAATGATAAATGACATTACACAACCAAGTTCACACCATTAACGAAGTGAATCAGTTATCTTAAATAGCCATTAAAATATCTGATAAAAGATCCAGTGTATAAAACTGCTCAGCGCAACGCTGCACTGAATAGGTTTACGGTTAGCTTTAGTGTTAGCTCATTTTCCTTTTCCTTTATCTTCTCAAATCATCCTTTAAAGGCAACCGCATATAAGATAATACCCACGTTTTATATCCGATGTTCAAAACCATCTCAGTCCTCTATAATGAGACCCCATGTGACCTAGAGCACTGAGTGAAGGGATAATCTGACCCTAAACCTAATACATTGAGGTCAGATTTTGGAATCCCTCTATTCGTTTGTTTTGGTGCAT